>NC_091958.1:28489781-28592698 GCF_031021105.1 Erythrolamprus reginae
TTTCAGCACATTTTTGTGCTGAAAATATCGACTTATATTCGAGTATATACGGTATTAATTTCTTTTAATAAAAAAGAAGGGATTTATTTATTTATTTATTTATTTATTTATTTATTTCTATGCCGCCCAGTCCCAGGTTTTTCCTTATTTCCAGATTGCATTTCTTCTTGGTGAGGTTCCACCCATTGCTTCTTGTACTATCTTCAGGTGGCATGGAGAATAAATAGATGCCATCTGCTCTGTGGCAGCCCTTTAAGGATTGGGAAACTACTATTATATTCCCCCTCAGCTTTCTATTAGTTGAGCTAAACATACTCCTTCTCTTAGCCCTTGGTCATAGGATTTAGCCTCTAGGCCAGGGGTGTCAAACTCAATTGCATTGAGGGCCACATCAGGGCTGTGTTTGACCTCAGAGGGCCGGAGGAGGGCTTGCCCAGGGTGTGTGGCCATGGTGGCATGGCACGGGATTTGGGGGGCAGTAGTTTTAAAATGGCGGGGGAGGGCAGGCACTTAGGCTGTATTGGGCCCCAAAATCCCTGATGGCGGCCCTGGAGATAGCTACAGTGTAAATAGGCAAAGAGGCACCAGACTGAAAACCTCTCACCTGTGCGGCTGAAATGTTCCCCAGGTGGCTGGTTGTATTGTCTGTAGGCATCTCCGTGCATCCTGGCTGAGTGAGGAGGACCTGGCGGCTGCGGCTTTGGGCGAAGGGGGTGAAGGGTGCCAAGAGACCTGGCACTAGCTTTGCTGGGCCCTGGAATTTCCGGGTGAAGCTGCGTTTCTTCCTCTTCCTCCTTCTGCTTCTTCTTCTTCGGTTCCTGCCGAGCAGAAAGACAACATCGTCAGAGAACTCAAAAGGCCAGCAGTAACAATGGTTGGGGTCTTATAAACCAGGGGCTGGGGAGGAGGGATTGAGCTGGAGAGGGCCTCTTCTAGAGGGACGGATTAAAGAGACAAACAGAAAGAATAGGTTTTCCATCCTCCACCTCTTCCTTTGTGACCAAAGATGTCTTCACTATCAAGGTTTGATGAAGAGAAAGAAAAGAGAAAGACAAGGAAAAGAGCACAATCCCACCTAAAAGTCTCAGGCAGAATTCCTCTAGTTGCTGGGGTTTTCTTCCGCGCAAGATGTTCCCCTTCCTTCCTTCTCTATTTGTGATCCCTTCCATTCTTCCGCACAACACAAACATACACAAACACACGCCTCTGTTCTTACCTCCTGCTCCCGGTCTCGCTTTCTGCTTGCCTTTTTATATAATTTGTACAATTTCTGGGTGTTAAATTCGATAAATTTCGAAACATAAATCCATAGATTCCTGAAAGGAGAGAGACATACATTTAAATTTTCTCTACAGGAACTGGGCCAAAAGCCCAAACTTTTCATGCCGGGGAAAAGTGATGCCCCAAACAAACAAGGATGGAGGGGTATTTTATTCTGGGGCCAAAAATCCCCTCTTACACTCCTTCTACTTCCTAAAATGTCTTGCTTCAAACTTGAGTCACGAAGATTCCCAAAGTCTGCAGATCTTGGTCTAAGCATGGCATGAACCAGTCTGCCACTTCTCTTAACTACTGCCGATGCCTGTACCGTGGTTTTCTGGCAGTTTGGACTAAAATATGAATTTACAGGAATTCAGCACAATTGGAGACTGCATCTCCTTTGTGGCATTTCAGCAGGAATTGGACTTAGTTTGTTTGTGGCTATGTAGAGATTCTTGGCTGATTCCTCTTTTAATTCCATCCCCAGGTTCAGCCTCTTCTTCCCTATACCTCCAAACTCAAAAAGACTCCTGACCCCTAGGTTTGACTGCAACATGAGAGAGGGAGGGAGGGGCTCACGTTTTCCATGTGTCCAAAACATCTGGTTCAATATGGATTTTCACACACTCCATAATGTGGTCCCCGATATTAAGTAGGCAAGTCCGGGTTTGCTCCAGCAGCTCTTGGTCCGAAAGTCCTTTGTCTGGTTTGTCCAACTTCTTCAGTGACTTTTTCACCGGCTTCATCAGCTTTTTGCACTTGGAGGACAGAAAAAACAAAGTTCTGCATTAATCGCACATCAGAAGAAAGGCCGAGTGAAGAGAGACCCTGACTTAGGAAAACCTTTGGAGGCTGGGCGGGGGGGGGGCCTTGAATTTGGGGGAGGGGATCTGCTGTGGGCCCCCTTCTAAGATGGCAGCCACCAGAGTTTTCTTTGTTCCCGAGACAAGTCAAACATGCTGCAGAGAGGACAACCTTTGAGTGGAAGGTTCCTCCTTCTTGCAGGGAGAATCTCCTTTTCCAATCCCCTCTCAGCCAATCTCTGATTCTCCTGTTTGAGAGATAAACTGGTGGTGGGAAAAGTCACTGTCTGTCGAGATGGAAACGCCAAGGACCGGTGTTTGGCTCGGCAGCATGTCAGATTTCTCAACTAAGGACCGATGACCCTCCTCAGCATCCAGAGGGTCCTGCGATCTACATTCGGACGCTTGGCAACCGCTTCCTATTGATGGCGGTAGGAGAGTCCTGTGGTCATTGCGGTTCCCTTAACAACCACGTTTCTAACTGCAGCGATTCACTTAGCAACTGTAGCAAGAAAGGTCGTAAAATGGGGGCAAAACTCACTTAGCTAATTTCCCACTTAACAAACATAAATTCTGGGGTCAATTGTAATCGTACGTCTTCCTGTTTTATTTGGTTCTGTCCTAAAGAAAGTCTGAAGTCTGAAGACGTAAGCAGATTTTGTAATTAAATAGCTGCTGCTCTCGTGAGTCAAAGGGAAATTTTGTAGGGTGGATGACCAGCCCTCTTTGATTTTCCCCCCTTTTTGTGCCTAGAGAAGACTCACAATTCTGAATGTAGCTTGGTCCAGTTCATCCTCTTCCTCCATGGGAACCGGTTTTTCCTCGGCAGCTTTGGGCTGTAAAAAGACAAGAGGAGACAGCATCCCTCATGAAAGAGCACAGGCTGGAAAGTCACAGATATGTCAATAAGGAAACGGAAGGAAAAGACCAAAATAAAAAACAAGGGTGGTGAGAAACTTACATTTTGCTGCCTGGAATTTCCAGGCGATTCCTTTGCCCCTTCAAACAGGGCTCTCCATCTTTATGATAATTAACTGCAGCACAAGATTTACTCTGTTCTGTCGGGACCGACTCTAAAGGGGAGATGCTCATCTCCCTTTTTAACCGAGGGAGGCAGCATTGTCCGAAAACAATGTCTGTGCACGTGTGGCCTGCCTGGCTATATGTCAGAGGCACCTTCTCACCAGAGTGGTACTTACTCATCTACTCACATTTGCATGCTTTCGAACTGCTTGGTGGGCAGAGGAGCTGAGGCAAGTAACGGGAGCTCTCCCATTAGGTGCTATGCGGGTCTCGAACCCAAGCTGTCAGCTGTCCAGCTGACAAACCCAGCGTCTTTAACCACTGAGCCATCGCGGCCCATTTTTGTGATAATGAGACTCCCTAAACCAGTGATGGCATATCTGTTGGCACACGAGCCATTGCCCTAGCTCAGCTCCAATGTGCATGTATGTGCCAGCCAGCTGATATTTGGCTCACACAGAGGCTCTGGGAGGGCATATTTGGCTTCCCGAGAGGCCCCGGGGGGATGGATGAGGACGTTTTTACCCTCCTTTGGCTACAAAGAGCCTGGGGAGGATGAAGCAAGAGGCTACTGCGACCACCAGAAGTTGGGACTCATGCCGTTTATGGCCTCCACAGGGCCTCTGGGGGGCAGGAGAAGCTGTTTTGCCCTCCCCGTGTATTGAATTATGGGTGTGGGCACTCACGCATGAGCGATAGCATGCATGCTCCCTCTTTCGGCACCCAAGGAGAAAAAGGTTTACCATCACTGCCCTAAACGAATGGAATTAGACATCCCTCTCATGAATAAAACCAAGAAATATGCATTTCACTTTCTAAAAGAGATGTAATTTTTTATTATTATTATTATTATTATTATTATTATTATTATTATTATTATTATTATTATTATTATAATAGATGCTTTTTGTCTTTCTATTCTGAATGTCAGAGATGTAAAATATTGGACATAAAAACGATCACGAACCCTTTTGCATCCCTCTTTAGCAGGAAAGCTCCCGCCATTCACAGGCCTCTCACTGGTGGACATTTTTGAAAGATAGTTAAGCAACTCTCAAAACTCAGTCCAACCTTTTCTTCCTATGTTGAGTGGGAAAAGCTTTTGGGTTTTTAAAAAATGCTCTTCCACATAGGTAACCCTATCCAATCCTTCTTAGCTTCCTAGTTCTAATAAGGACAGCCAAAGTGCCTAAAGAATGAAGTTCTTGAATGAAAGTTCTAGCCATAATATGGAGTTGATTTTAACCAAGGTTCAATTATTCACATAAACACACACGGCCATGTTATTAACACATATATGTGAACCTTGGTTAAAATCAGCACGGTTTTGATGAAAATCAGCCACCATGCCTACACCAGTAGTTATCTGTTCCATTTCATCCTGTCTTTCTTCCTGTTCTTGACTTTTGGTTGACTGCTGAGCTGTGACTTCTTCACTTTTGGTTGACTGCTGAGCTTTGAGTTATTCAATTTTGGCTAAGTGCTGACCTTTGCTTTCTTGGATTTTGGCTAATGGTTGAAATTTGATATATTGAGTTTTGCTTAAATGCTCAGCTTTGTTTTTGTGACTTTGGGCTACCTGCCTATTGTTGTTTTTGTGGCTTTGGGCTAACTGCTTAGCCTTATTTTTCTGGATTTTGATTGGCAGCTTAACCTTCCTTTTTTTGACTTTGGATTATGAACTGACCTTTGCTTTCTGGGAGTTTGGCTAAGCGCTGACCTTTGATTTCTAGGACTTTGGCTAAGCGTTGACCTTCGATTTCTGGCGTTTTGGTTAGCAGACGCTCGGGCAACGCAGGGAGCCCTCGCGGGTGTTTTAAGGCCGGGATAACTTTTCTCCAGCCACCTTTTCCTGCCGGTTTCCCAGCCCCCGCCCACCTCGCCCCGCACCCCCACCCCCGCCTGGCCCTTTGCACGGCTGAAGCTTCGCTCCCGGAGTGTGAAGTCCATTTAAGGCGCAGCACGGCGACTTCCAGTCCGCAGGAGCCACCAAGAGAGAGAAGCGGCGCTGGTTCGGGGAAGGGAGGAGCGGCCGGCTCTGCCACTGTGTTGATCCCTCCCTCCTCCCGGGCAGACTTAATCGCTGACCGGTCCCTTCTCTTCAAAGCGGGAAGTTGCGGGAGGAACCATACGGAGAGGTGAAAAGGGAGCCAAGAGCAGGAGGACTTTTTGCACGCATAGGCACACGCGAACGTTGGAATAGGGGCGCAGGTGTCTGCAGATGACGCTCGCCCAAAGGTTGGGTTGCTTAACCCTAAGGTTGTGTAGACTCAGGGATACAAGGTCATGGTTGCCCCAAAGTTTCTTTCTTTCTTTCTTTCTTTCTTCCTTTCCTTCCTTCCGTCCTTCTTTCCATCCTTCTTTTCTTTCTCTCTCTCTCCCTCCCTCCTTCCTTTGTCTCTCTCTCTCTCCCTTCCTTCCTTCCTTTCTCTCCCCTCCCTCCCACCCTTCCTTTCTTCCTTCCTTTCTCTCTCCTTTCCTTCCTTCCCTCCTTCCTCTCTCCCGTACCTCCCTCCCTCCCTTTCTCTCTCTTTCTCTTTCCTTCCTTTCTTCCAATTTCTTTCTTTCGTCCTTCTTTCCTTCCTTCCCTCCTTCCTCTCTCCCGTACCTCCCTCCCTTTCTCTCTCTTTCTCTTTCCTTCCTTTCTTCCAATTTCTTTCTTTCGTCCGTCTTTCCTTCCTTCCCTCCTTCCTCTCTCTCCCTCCCTCCCTCCCATCCTTTCTCTCTCTCTCTCTCTTTCCTTCCTTCCTTCCTTCCTTCCTCTTTCTTTCTTTTATAACAATAGCATATATACAGTATTGGGTAGAACTGAGTCCGGACTGCTAAAACCATCCCAATTTCTCATGCGGCCCCGTGGCAAAATTAATTGCCCAACCCTATTCCAGGATTTTGTCTGACTGTTTACCTTTGCTTTGCTTTGCTGAACCTTCGGTATTTTGAACATCCTGAGCCATTCGTTCATTTTTTGGCTTTACTTTCGATGAACCTTCGATTATCTTCCTAATTTAACTACTCACCCTCCACTGCCACCAAGTCCCAAATTCCCTCTAGTTTACTACTTACTATTTCAAAACAAGAAAACAAACAACAAGAACTTTGTCAACCTACTCCAAACCTCAGCCCCTTTAGATGACCCTAACTATCCACCCACCCAACCCCAAATTCCCTCTCGCTATATATCTATAACCCTCTACCTATATACCTATAACTTCCTACTATTTCAAAAAACAAGGACACTAATAAAAAGAAATTTCTTTGCTAGCCTTTCCAATACAGGAACGCAGAATTGACCTGAAACCTTGAATTAGACTAACTAATGAAGAGCCATGTATGAAGTATGTCTGCTCTTCTCTTTGGCTAAATTAAAACTGCTCCATTCCCTTAGTAACAACTGAAACCTGTCAGGTGGGGGCTACTCAAGTGGACCAATAGGAAGCCCCCTCCTCCAACTGCCATCATCCCTGGGTTCCAAGTTCTAAATCCCATTTCTCAGTGAGGTTAGAGTCAACTGACGTGGTAGACCATCCATCTGGTCTAAGTTTCAAATGTTGGCTTTGAAAGCAGCAGACTGGATTTCTAGTTCCCCTCTTAGCATCACATCTGGCTGGGTCACTTGGGGCCAATCACTCCTTCTCAGCCACACCTCAAAAGATCATTCGGAGGGGGGGGAGAGTATACTGCCCGGAGCTCATTATAAAAGTAATCAAGGCAGGATGCCTACTCCTGTTCTGGTACTTAGGAAAATAAACTAGGTAACGAGGCCAGTATTACTCCAGTCCTGCCTCCTCCAGGTGCAACTTTTAGGAATTCTTTGAAAGTGAACTCAGTCTGCTCCTAAATTGTGAGCCCAATCTGACCATCACAACACCAGGAGGACATCCAGATGTACACACAAAGCTATGTTTTTCTGTGCTTCAACCACATGAACATCTATCTAATAATCTGCCACTTCATATTTTATCTTTCTTGACTGTGCAATGAGTTGAACACATACTAAATCTTACACATGGTCATTTTGCCATTCTAGGCCCTTCTGGGTTGTTTTGTTTGTTTTATCAGCTGCCTGTAGTTTTTCCTCTTGTTCCTCGGTTGGCTCCAAAGACCACAAAGTTAGGTCCTCTTGGAGAAATCCATCCCTTGTTTCTACCAAAAACAATCCCAAGTTCATTTGCCCAATTTTCATTGTCTAATTCTGCCCTTTTCATCTCAGTTCCACCATGGGCAATACCCATTCAGGAAAGAGACACAATGGCGTAGCCCAGAGGTCTTCAAACTTGGCAACTTTAAGACTTGTGGACTTCAACTCCCAGAATTCTCCAGCCAGCATAGCTGGGTGGAGAATTCTGGGAGTTGAAGTCCACAAGTCTTAAAGTTGCCAAGTTTGGGGACCCTTGGCGTAGCCAATGGATGCAGATTTGCTTGTTGTGACATACAAAGAGTATCGCATTGGTCTAGCGTGAGTGAGCAAATAGATGCTTCCAGGGATGGGCTTCTTTCCAGACCGGGGGGCGGGGGGCGGGGAACGTAGTGGGGTAGAGAAAATGGAGCTCCACCACAGAGCACCCAATTTGCACCGGAAGATGTTGAAAGAAAATGCAGGGTGTCCTCTTTGGGCAGCTTTTATGTTCTTCCCAAAGCCGGCGATTCTGCTACAAACAAAGTGTCGAGGAAAAGTATCAGGAGATCAGATCTGGAATTGATTCTATGTGATCTGGGGAGAAAGCAAGGAGGAGAGGGATAGATAGAGGAGAGGGAGATAGAGAGAGAGAGGGGAGGGTGGAGAAAAGAAAGAAACAGACTGATGAATAATAGCAAGACTGGGTGTTAAAAATAGGTGATTGAATTTTGATTGATTGGGAAATGTGTATGCCATTGATTTATTCTCTAGGTATTATGCGTTGATGTATATATGGAAACTACTGTATAGCGAATGTATCTATGTTGGTCTGTCTGTCTGTCTGTCTGTCTGTCTGTCACATATTTTTCTGACAAGTGCTTAGTGGCCATTTGAAGTTATGACAGACATTCCCAGGGGCACAGTTACGATTCAGTTCTGAACGCCTGATGGTCAAGCCTTAGTAAAGCTACACCTTGAGTACTGCATCCAGTTTTGGTCACCATACTACAAAAAGGAAATTGAAACTCTGGAGAAAGCGCAGATGAGAGCAACCAGGATGATTAGAGAACTGGAGGCTAAATCAGAGGAAGAGCAGTTGAGGGAACCGGGCATGGCTAGTCTGGTGAAGAGGAGGACCAGGGGACACAGGATAACGGTGTTCCAATATTTGCAGGGCTGCCCCAGAGAGGAGGGGGTCAGGCTGTTTTCCAAGGCACCAGAAGTCCAGACGAGGAATCACGGATGGAAGCTGACCAAGGAGAGATTCAACCTGGAAATAAGGAGGGACTTTCTGACGGTGAGAGCGATCAGCCAGTGGAAGAGAAGTTGCCTGTGGAGGTTGTGAGAGCTCCAACACTTGAGACTTTCAAGGGGAGACTGGACGGCCATTTGTCCGAAATGGTATAGGGCCGTGATGGCGAACCTATGGCATGGGTGGAACAGGGGGCACGTGGAGCTGTATCTGAGGGCACACAAGCTCTAGTGCGCGTATTGTGTGTGCATGTGGGGGGAGAGGGCAATGCATTATGGGTGTGGGCTATTGCGCATGCGCACATCCTTTTTGACACCCGAGCAAAAAAAAGGTTCGCCATCCCTGGTGGAGGGTCTCCTGCTTGAGTGGGGGACGGAGGTTGGACTAGATGACCTCTAAGGTCCCTTCCAACTCTGATAGTAATCTAGTCTCCTCCCCAGGCTTCTGCCTGAATGTTAGTTAACTGGCCTGGCATTTATGGCCGTTTGCAGGGTCTCACAGTTACGTGACCATGTTTTACAAGGTTTAGTTTTTTAAAAAAGCATTTACTTCAGATTTTCAGCAAAATTGGCCCCTAGCAAACAATTGGTTCACTTAATAATAATAATAATTTATTAGATTTGTATGCCGCCCCTCTCCGAAAACTCATGGCGGCTCATAACAATAATAAACAATGTACAAATCCAATATTCAAAAACACAATTTAAAAACGCTTATAATAAAATAATCACACAAACCAATCAAACCATACATAAGCCAAGTAGTTGGGGGAGGTGTCCATTTCCCCATGCCTGGCGGCAAAGGTGAGGTGGGGGGGCAGTTCTGATCTCTGGGGGGAGTTGGTTCCAGAGGGCCGGAGCCACCACAAAGAAGGCTCTTCCCCTGGGTCCCGCCAGACGACATTGTTTAGTTGACGGAACCTGGAGAAGGCCAACTCTGTGGGACTTAATCGGCCGCTTTGATTCGTGCGGCAGTAGACGGTCCCGGAGGTATTCCGGTCAAATGCCACGTAGGGTTTTATAGGTCGTAACCAACACTTTGAATTGTGACCAAAAACTGATCGGCAGCCAGTGCAGGCTTCGGAGTGTTGATGAGACATGGGTGTATCTGGGAAGGCCCATGATTGCTCTCGCGGCCGCATTCTGCACAATCTGAAGTTTCTGAACACTTTTCAAAGGTAGCCCCGGGTCTTCGGAGAGGGGCGGCATACAAATCCAAATAATAAAATAAATAAATAAAAAAGAGAGCGTTGCAGTAGTCCAATCTCGAGGTGATGAGGGCATGAGTGACTGTGAGCAGTGACTCCCTGTCCATGTAGGGCCGCAACTGGTGCACCAGGAGAACCTGGGCAAATGCCCTCCTCACCACAGCTCATAGATGGTGCTGTAATGTTGCGGACACTCTCTGAGGGGGTCAATAATTCCCCCCCAGGGTAATGGACGGACAGATGGAATTGTCCTTGGGAGGCAAAACCCACAGCCACTCCGTCTTGTCAGGGTTGGGTTTGAGTCTGTTCACACCCATCCAGACCCCAACAGCCTCCAGGCACTGGCACATCACTTCCACTTCTTCTCTTAACAACTTCGCTTAACAACTGTGCCATTCGCTTAATGACTGCCAATGGTGAGACGAGGAGCGCCCTTTTATTGGCGTGGATTAAGGCAGCGGTCGATAGAAAGCCGGAGCTCCTGAATGAAGCCTTATGTCTGTAGCCTAACGTCGCGGCCACGATCCCTTGGCCATTCGACAGGCTCCAAAAGGAAGGCTTGAAAAAGCCAGCCTGGTCAAGGAAAGGCCAGGGATTCATTTGGGAGGGCTGGGCCAACTACGAACGGTGTCCAGGGCCAGATCTCAATTAGAGGCCACAGCTGCCGGAGCTAAGGCCTGCCCGACCTCGCTCCGCATTACGACCATCCATCAGGATGCCAATCTTCTCCAAGCCAGGCCTCATCCCACTTCCCCCTACCTCGCAAACGGCATCTGGCAGGAATAAATGTGTGGGCCTTCGGCTGGAGCAGCGAGTGACAGCTGGAATTCAAAATCCCAAGTCTGCTTCAACCCAACTATAGGCCAGATTGGTGTTGGGGAAGCTCGCAGGGGGAAGGAACTCAGGAGTGAAGGAGGTAAATGTAGGTGACAGGTAGATGTAGAAAGGAACCCTTGAATGAAGCGATGGCTGGAAGCAAAGGCCCGCGTCCCAAACTAGGACTGGGTTGAAGGGGGAGAATACAAACCAAAAAGCATCAGCTACCTCAGGGACCACTGCTGGATGGAGTGGGGTGGAAAGAGACACAGAAATTCCAATTGTTGAAAAAACTCATTTTTTAATCTACAACAATCTAAAATAAAGCATCTTAAAAATTTAATACAGACGTGGTGGTTGCCCTTGATGGAAAGGTCGGTAATGGCCTGATGTCCCTTGGCCACGATAACCTGGGGGAGCTCTATCATTGGACGTGCTCCTATAATCTTGGTAACTTTGGGCACGGAATTCACCCAATCTTTGCCTTTTTGGTTCATAAGGGTATCTAGAGGAGAAAGAAGAAGAATTCAAAGCATTCAGTTCAACAGAAGAGGCAAATGACCCTATCTAGATCTTGGGATGCTTCACTCCCTCTGGTGCCAAAGGAATGGAAGAGAACAAGACTATCAGACATGCTTACAAGACTATCAACCCACTTCAGCAGTATCTAGACACCAGAGGAAGGAAAGAAGATGGAGAATGGCAGAGTTGGAGCCTACAAGCCTACACACTTTGTATTGTGGGTCATGATATCACACACGCTTACAAAGAAGGGGCAACACTCACAATGCACACCTAGAAGGTGGCTGAGTGGTGCAGAGATCCCTCCGATGAAGGAATATGCAAGATTGTTAAGAAAAAATGAAAGAAAGGTTGTGACACATCATAGATTCATAGGGTTGAAAGGACCTTAGAGATCTTCTGGTCCAACCCCTGGTCAAGGCAGAAGCCTTATACCATGCCAGTCAAATGGTTGTTCATCTTATTTTTGAAAGCCTCTACCGATGGAGCACCCATAACCCCAGCGGACAAGTTATTTGACTGCTTAATTGCTTTCGCTGTCAGGAAATTTCTCCTTATTTCTAAGCTGGATCTCTTTTAATGAGCCACATCCATAGGCTAGACCAGTGATGGTGAACCTTTTTTTCCCCCGAGTGCCAAAAGAGAGTGTGCATGCGCAATCACACACGCATGAATGCCCACACCTATAATTCAATGCCTGGAGAGGGCGAAAACAGCTTCTCCTGCCCATTGGTGGCCCTCTGGAGGCTGGAAACGGCCTGTTTCCCAACTTCTGGTGGGCCCAGTAGGCTCGTGTTTCATCCTCCCCAGGTTCCAAAGGCATCCCTGGATCCAAGGCAGGGTAAAAAGGTCTTCCCCATCTCTCTGGAAACCAAAAACGCCCTCCCAGAGACTCTGTGTAAGTCAAAAATCAGCTGTCCGGCGCACACATGCACATTGGAGCTGAGCTAGGGCAACGGCTCTCATGCCAATAGATATGGCTCCACGTGCCATCTGTGGCACCCCTGCCATAGGTTCAGCATCACTGGGCTAGACATATTTACCTCCCACAACTATTCCTGGTACTCAAAGAATACTCTTTGGAGTATTGCTGTTGTAAGAGGGTAGGGAGAGCCTAACCCAACCCTACAGTTCTAGTAGTCCCTGCAATCTCCCTTCCATGATCTTTGTGACAACCACCATTCCTTGCTTTTGGCATGCTGACTCTTGCAGATGCCACACGGACTAGCCGAATGGCCTGCTTAGCCCCTCACCTGTATTCCACAGGTCCCTGGTAACAGCACGCTCTGCCGTACTCCTCATAGTGGCGCTTTTGACGCACGCTGGTGCTAGGCTGGTTATTTCCAGCGTGTCTTGAGCTCCAGTGCTGCTCCCGTTGTGCCACATTCCTGGTATTTTCCTGCCAGCGACGCTCGTGCGGGTAGTGTCGGTTCCTGCCCTGCACTGAATAGACATTCCAACTGGGATTAAATTGGCGGTTTTGCTGCCATTCCCTTCGTCCTGCAAGACAAGGAAGGGGAAGAAGCTAGCAGTCTTTCCCAAGAAGCCCACGTGGACTTTGTAATCTGTACTTCTCCCTTTGTCTACTATTCATCTGGTTTTTATTGTCTCTTTTTGAAGAAAATAAGAAAAAGGAGGAGGGGAAACAATAACAGAGCCATCAAAGTCTCCATAGCAGGAACAGCCCATCCAGAGTTGGTCAGGATCGGGCCCTACCTGACGTAATATTCCAAATTGCAGAGAGAAGAGCTGTAATCATTGTAATGACTTTAACAATGTAAAACTCTTCAGTCACGATGAATGTGCAGATTGTAAAGTAATCTGATTGGTTGACCAAAGTATATACCCTAAAGCAGCTTTGCATAGGTGTGTCTTTTGAAGATAGAGCGGGTTGTGGTTTAGTGTTGCTTGTGGTGGCTGAAGAATATCGTGGCTGAAGACTTGTAGCTGAGTATTGTAACTGCGCACACCAAAACGCCCCACCGAGCACCCTTTTCCAAGGGCGCGCACGAAGCAGCGGCCGCCCCCCCCCCGCACCTCTAGCCCTCTCGCGCCCCTGGATACTTGCCACTGCCCCTCGCACGCACGCCCGATCCGCCTCTCTTGCTCCTCCGCTGCAGGAGAGGCGGGGCAGGCGTTCTCACAGCGGGGGCCGGCGAAGGCGATTTTCAATGTCGGGCGCACGGGCCGGCACACGCTCTCCCCATTGGCCTGCCAGCCCGCCCGGAACATTCAAAGTAAGAGCGAAGGTTTTTCTTACTTTGAATGTTCCAGGCGGGCTGGCAGGGCGATGGCGAGAGCGTGCGCCAGCCCGTGCGCCCGACATTGAAAATCACTTTCGCTAGCCTCCGGAGAACGAAAGACAGAGCGACAGAGCAAGATAGAAAGTGAGAAAGAGAGAGAGAGAAAAAGGGGGGAGAGAAAGTGATAGCAGGAGAGAGAGAACGAGAGAGAGAAAGGCTGAGAGAAAGAAAACAAGAAAGAGTGAGAGAGAGAAAGCAAGAGACAGAAAGAAAACAAGAGAGGGAAAGTGAGAAAAAGAGAGAGAGCAAGAGGGGGAGAAAGAGAGAAAGAGAGAGAAAGAAAGAAAGAAAGAAAGAAAGAAAGAGAGAGAGAGATGAGAGGAAGGAAGAGAGTGAGACAGGAAGAAAGCAAGATAGAGAAAGAGAAAGAAAGAGATGAGAGAGGGAGTGAGAGAGAGGAAGAAAGCAAGATAGAGAAAGAGAGAAAGAAAGAAAGAGAGATGAGAGAGGAAGAAAGAGAGAGAGAAGAGTGGAAGGAAGAGAGAGAGAAATGATAGAAAAAAGGGAGAAAAAAAGAGAAATGAGAAAATGATTGAGGCAGAGAATGACAGGAAAGTGAGAGAAACAGAGAGAGAGGTGATTCTTGATTTAAAGCATATGGTAAAAGCACTTAAATAATAACAGAGAAAAAACCCCAGCCCTCACCTGTTTTTATTAATAGTTTTGCTGGTTGTTTTAGTTTTAATAGTAATGGATTTTGGTTTTTTTTAATTACCGGCATTAATTTATTTTAAT
Source organism: Erythrolamprus reginae (assembly GCF_031021105.1). NCBI lineage: Eukaryota > Metazoa > Chordata > Lepidosauria > Squamata > Dipsadidae > Erythrolamprus > Erythrolamprus reginae. The sequence continues at coordinate 28,503,820 of NC_091958.1, forward strand.
TAAAAAAAGTAAGGGATTTATTTATTTAATTAATTAATTAATTAATGCCACAAAGGATACTGCATCTCCTTTGCGGCATTTCAGCAGGAATTGGACTTTGTTTGTGGCTATGTAGAGATTCTTGGCTGATTCCTCTTTTAATTCCATCCCCATGTTCAGCCTCTTCTTCCCTATACCTCCAAACTCAAAAAGACTCCTGGCCCAATTATAAGCCGAGGCACCTACTTTTGCCACAAAAACTGGGAAAACTTATTGACTTGAATATAAGTCCAGGGTGGAAAATACAGTGGCTATTGGTAACTTATAAAAGTGGAATATTCTTCTATTGTAGCTTCGTAAAATTGTTTTTGTAGGAGAATAAAAAAACATATGAAGAACGGTTGCAGGAACTGGGTATATCTAATTTAAAGAAAAAAGGAACCATGGGAGACATGATAGCATTCTTCCAATATCTCAGAGTTTGCCACAAAGAAGAAAGAGTCAACCTATTCTCCAAAGCATCTGAGGGCAGAACAAGAAGCAATGGGTGGAAACTAAACAAGGAGAGAAGCAACTTAGAACTAAGGAGAAAATTCCTGACAGTTGGAACAATGAATCTGTGGAACAGCCTGCCACCAAAAGTTGTGAATGCTCCAACACTGGAAGTTTTTAAGAAGATGTTAGATACCCATTTGTCTGAAGTAGTGTAGGGTTTCCTGCCTAGGCAAGGGGTTAGACCAGAAGACCTCCAAGGTCCCTTCCAACCCTGTTATTATTATATTATATAACTTTTTCCCTTCCAAAATGTTTTTCATTTATTGCATCTTTCTTCCTCCCCTTCCAAAATCTTTCTTTTTTTTTAATTCCAAAAACCTCTTAAAATATCTTTAGGAATGTTATCTTAATCTTAAAACCTGTTATCTTAATCTTCATTACAATATCATTATAATTTTCTTAATAATTGGAATTTCATATATTCTTTCAAAACAATTGCTTAAATCAAACTTCCATGTGATAAATATTCAGATTTTCCATTTAAAACGTGTTTCATAAGTTAAAATCATTATTACTATCTCAATAGATCAGTAAATAACAAATAACATTAACTGTAAAATCTTTCTTCTACATGATATAGGTAAATCTATTCATATTAATTACGTAGAACAAATGATTAATGACAAAATTCATACTATTATATTATCCTAACCTTTGTATTGTTTTATACAAGTCAGCGTTAACAATCCTCTTGGGTAGGATAAGTATAGTTGGAAGAAAAAGTTTAATTACACAGAGTTATCCCCACTTTAAGCAACATTTTCTTACAAAATAACCTATCCTGTTAATCAAATTTAAATGGGTAACTTACATTTTACTTGTACATTTTATTTACTTGTAAAATATTGTTGCTGGCTTGATCAGAAGAGAAAGCCTTGGTTCCTTCCTTCTAAAAGTCTCTTCAACCCTCCCGCCCCTTCCCCCAGTGCTTCCTGTAGAGGAGGAGCTGTGATTGGTACAGCTTGCTGCCAATCAGATAGCTCTCTCAGTGCCTCCTTTCTGTGTAGAGAAGGAGCTGTGATTGGTTCAGCCTGCTGCCAATCAGGCAGCTCAGGGGTAGCAAGAGCAGAAAGAAAAAAAACCCTCCTGTTGCCAGCCACGAGGTTTCTTTCCTCCCTGCCTTTCACATTGGAGCTTTGAGACAGTTTTCAGGTCAGTGAAAGTCAGTGACTCTAGTATAAGTCGAGGTTGGATTTTTCAGCACATTTTTGTGCTGAAAATATCGACTTATATTCGAGTATATACGGTATTAATTTCTTTTAATAAAAAAGAAGGGATTTATTTATTTATTTATTTATTTATTTATTTATTTATTTATTTCTATGCCGCCCAGTCCCAGGTTTTTCCTTATTTCCAGATTGCATTTCTTCTTGGTGAGGTTCCACCCATTGCTTCTTGTACTATCTTCAGGTGGCATGGAGAATAAATAGATGCCATCTGCTCTGTGGCAGCCCTTTAAGGATTGGGAAACTACTATTATATTCCCCCTCAGCTTTCTATTAGTTGAGCTAAACATACTCCTTCTCTTAGCCCTTGGTCATAGGATTTAGCCTCTAGGCCAGGGGTGTCAAACTCAATTGCATTGAGGGCCACATCAGGGCTGTGTTTGACCTCAGAGGGCCGGAGGAGGGCTTGCCCAGGGTGTGTGGCCATGGTGGCATGGCACGGGATTTGGGGGGCAGTAGTTTTAAAATGGCGGGGGAGGGCAGGCACTTAGGCTGTATTGGGCCCCAAAATCCCTGATGGCGGCCCTGGAGATAGCTACAGTGTAAATAGGCAAAGAGGCACCAGACTGAAAACCTCTCACCTGTGCGGCTGAAATGTTCCCCAGGTGGCTGGTTGTATTGTCTGTAGGCATCTCCGTGCATCCTGGCTGAGTGAGGAGGACCTGGCGGCTGCGGCTTTGGGCGAAGGGGGTGAAGGGTGCCAAGAGACCTGGCACTAGCTTTGCTGGGCCCTGGAATTTCCGGGTGAAGCTGCGTTTCTTCCTCTTCCTCCTTCTGCTTCTTCTTCTTCGGTTCCTGCCGAGCAGAAAGACAACATCGTCAGAGAACTCAAAAGGCCAGCAGTAACAATGGTTGGGGTCTTATAAACCAGGGGCTGGGGAGGAGGGATTGAGCTGGAGAGGGCCTCTTCTAGAGGGACGGATTAAAGAGACAAACAGAAAGAATAGGTTTTCCATCCTCCACCTCTTCCTTTGTGACCAAAGATGTCTTCACTATCAAGGTTTGATGAAGAGAAAGAAAAGAGAAAGACAAGGAAAAGAGCACAATCCCACCTAAAAGTCTCAGGCAGAATTCCTCTAGTTGCTGGGGTTTTCTTCCGCGCAAGATGTTCCCCTTCCTTCCTTCTCTATTTGTGATCCCTTCCATTCTTCCGCACAACACAAACATACACAAACACACGCCTCTGTTCTTACCTCCTGCTCCCGGTCTCGCTTTCTGCTTGCCTTTTTATATAATTTGTACAATTTCTGGGTGTTAAATTCGATAAATTTCGAAACATAAATCCATAGATTCCTGAAAGGAGAGAGACATACATTTAAATTTTCTCTACAGGAACTGGGCCAAAAGCCCAAACTTTTCATGCCGGGGAAAAGTGATGCCCCAAACAAACAAGGATGGAGGGGTATTTTATTCTGGGGCCAAAAATCCCCTCTTACACTCCTTCTACTTCCTAAAATGTCTTGCTTCAAACTTGAGTCACGAAGATTCCCAAAGTCTGCAGATCTTGGTCTAAGCATGGCATGAACCAGTCTGCCACTTCTCTTAACTACTGCCGATGCCTGTACCGTGGTTTTCTGGCAGTTTGGACTAAAATATGAATTTACAGGAATTCAGCACAATTGGAGACTGCATCTCCTTTGTGGCATTTCAGCAGGAATTGGACTTAGTTTGTTTGTGGCTATGTAGAGATTCTTGGCTGATTCCTCTTTTAATTCCATCCCCAGGTTCAGCCTCTTCTTCCCTATACCTCCAAACTCAAAAAGACTCCTGACCCCTAGGTTTGACTGCAACATGAGAGAGGGAGGGAGGGGCTCACGTTTTCCATGTGTCCAAAACATCTGGTTCAATATGGATTTTCACACACTCCATAATGTGGTCCCCGATATTAAGTAGGCAAGTCCGGGTTTGCTCCAGCAGCTCTTGGTCCGAAAGTCCTTTGTCTGGTTTGTCCAACTTCTTCAGTGACTTTTTCACCGGCTTCATCAGCTTTTTGCACTTGGAGGACAGAAAAAACAAAGTTCTGCATTAATCGCACATCAGAAGAAAGGCCGAGTGAAGAGAGACCCTGACTTAGGAAAACCTTTGGAGGCTGGGCGGGGGGGGGGCCTTGAATTTGGGGGAGGGGATCTGCTGTGGGCCCCCTTCTAAGATGGCAGCCACCAGAGTTTTCTTTGTTCCCGAGACAAGTCAAACATGCTGCAGAGAGGACAACCTTTGAGTGGAAGGTTCCTCCTTCTTGCAGGGAGAATCTCCTTTTCCAATCCCCTCTCAGCCAATCTCTGATTCTCCTGTTTGAGAGATAAACTGGTGGTGGGAAAAGTCACTGTCTGTCGAGATGGAAACGCCAAGGACCGGTGTTTGGCTCGGCAGCATGTCAGATTTCTCAACTAAGGACCGATGACCCTCCTCAGCATCCAGAGGGTCCTGCGATCTACATTCGGACGCTTGGCAACCGCTTCCTATTGATGGCGGTAGGAGAGTCCTGTGGTCATTGCGGTTCCCTTAACAACCACGTTTCTAACTGCAGCGATTCACTTAGCAACTGTAGCAAGAAAGGTCGTAAAATGGGGGCAAAACTCACTTAGCTAATTTCCCACTTAACAAACATAAATTCTGGGGTCAATTGTAATCGTACGTCTTCCTGTTTTATTTGGTTCTGTCCTAAAGAAAGTCTGAAGTCTGAAGACGTAAGCAGATTTTGTAATTAAATAGCTGCTGCTCTCGTGAGTCAAAGGGAAATTTTGTAGGGTGGATGACCAGCCCTCTTTGATTTTCCCCCCTTTTTGTGCCTAGAGAAGACTCACAATTCTGAATGTAGCTTGGTCCAGTTCATCCTCTTCCTCCATGGGAACCGGTTTTTCCTCGGCAGCTTTGGGCTGTAAAAAGACAAGAGGAGACAGCATCCCTCATGAAAGAGCACAGGCTGGAAAGTCACAGATATGTCAATAAGGAAACGGAAGGAAAAGACCAAAATAAAAAACAAGGGTGGTGAGAAACTTACATTTTGCTGCCTGGAATTTCCAGGCGATTCCTTTGCCCCTTCAAACAGGGCTCTCCATCTTTATGATAATTAACTGCAGCACAAGATTTACTCTGTTCTGTCGGGACCGACTCTAAAGGGGAGATGCTCATCTCCCTTTTTAACCGAGGGAGGCAGCATTGTCCGAAAACAATGTCTGTGCACGTGTGGCCTGCCTGGCTATATGTCAGAGGCACCTTCTCACCAGAGTGGTACTTACTCATCTACTCACATTTGCATGCTTTCGAACTGCTTGGTGGGCAGAGGAGCTGAGGCAAGTAACGGGAGCTCTCCCATTAGGTGCTATGCGGGTCTCGAACCCAAGCTGTCAGCTGTCCAGCTGACAAACCCAGCGTCTTTAACCACTGAGCCATCGCGGCCCATTTTTGTGATAATGAGACTCCCTAAACCAGTGATGGCATATCTGTTGGCACACGAGCCATTGCCCTAGCTCAGTTCCAATGTGCATGTATGTGCCAGCCAGCTGATATTTGGCTCACACAGAGGCTCTGGGAGGGCATATTTGGCTTCCCGAGAGGCCCCGGGGGGATGGATGAGGACGTTTTTACTCCTTTGGCTACAAAGAGCCTGGGGAGGATGAAGCAAGAGGCTACTGCGACCACCAGAAGTTGGGACTCATGCCGTTTATGGCCTCCACAGGGCCTCTGGGGGGCAGGAGAAGCTGTTTTGCCCTCCCCGTGTATTGAATTATGGGTGTGGGCACTCACGCATGAGCGATAGCATGCATGCTCCCTCTTTCGGCACCCAAGGAGAAAAAGGTTTACCATCACTGCCCTAAACGAATGGAATTAGACATCCCTCTCATGAATAAAACCAAGAAATATGCATTTCACTTTCTAAAAGAGATGTAATTTATTATTATTATTATTATTATTATTATTATTATTATTATTATTATTATTATAATAGATGCTTTTTGTCTTTCTATTCTGAATGTCAGAGATGTAAAATATTGGACATAAAAACGATCACGAACCCTTTTGCATCCCTCTTTAGCAGGAAAGCTCCCGCCATTCACAGGCCTCTCACTGGTGGACATTTTTGAAAGATAGTTAAGCAACTCTCAAAACTCAGTCCAACCTTTTCTTCCTATGTTGAGTGGGAAAAGCTTTTGGGTTTTTAAAAAATGATCTTCCACATAGGTAACCCTATCCAATCCTTCTTAGCTTCCTAGTTCTAATAAGGACAGCCAAAGTGCCTAAAGAATGAAGTTCTTGAATGAAAGTTCTAGCCATAATATGGAGTTGATTTTAACCAAGGTTCAATTATTCACATAAACACACACGGCCATGTTATTAACACATATATGTGAACCTTGGTTAAAATCAGCACGGTTTTGATGAAAATCAGCCACCATGCCTACACCAGTAGTTATCTGTTCCATTTCATCCTGTCTTTCTTCCTGTTCTTGACTTTTGGTTGACTGCTGAGCTGTGACTTCTTCACTTTTGGTTGACTGCTGAGCTTTGAGTTATTCAATTTTGGCTAAGTGCTGACCTTTGCTTTCTTGGATTTTGGCTAATGGTTGAAATTTGATATATTGAGTTTTGCTTAAATGCTCAGCTTTGTTTTTGTGACTTTGGGCTACCTGCCTATTGTTGTTTTTGTGGCTTTGGGCTAACTGCTTAGCCTTATTTTTCTGGATTTTGATTGGCAGCTTAACCTTCCTTTTTTTGACTTTGGATTATGAACTGACCTTTGCTTTCTGGGAGTTTGGCTAAGCGCTGACCTTTGATTTCTAGGACTTTGGCTAAGCGTTGACCTTCGATTTCTGGCGTTTTGGTTAGCAGACGCTCGGGCAACGCAGGGAGCCCTCGCGGGTGTTTTAAGGCCGGGATAACTTTTCTCCAGCCACCTTTTCCTGCCGGTTTCCCAGCCCCCGCCCACCTCGCCCCGCACCCCCACCCCCGCCTGGCCCTTTGCACGGCTGAAGCTTCGCTCCCGGAGTGTGAAGTCCATTTAAGGCGCAGCACGGCGACTTCCAGTCCGCAGGAGCCACCAAGAGAGAGAAGCGGCGCTGGTTCGGGGAAGGGAGGAGCGGCCGGCTCTGCCACTGTGTTGATCCCTCCCTCCTCCCGGGCAGACTTAATCGCTGACCGGTCCCTTCTCTTCAAAGCGGGAAGTTGCGGGAGGAACCATACGGAGAGGTGAAAAGGGAGCCAAGAGCAGGAGGACTTTTTGCACGCATAGGCACACGCGAACGTTGGAATAGGGGCGCAGGTGTCTGCAGATGACGCTCGCCCAAAGGTTGGGTTGCTTAACCCTAAGGTTGTGTAGACTCAGGGATACAAGGTCATGGTTGCCCCAAAGTTTCTTTCTTTCTTTCTTTCTTTCTTTCTTTCTTTCTTTCTTTCTTCCTTTCCTTCCTTCCGTCCTTCTTTCCATCCTTCTTTTCTTTCTCTCTCTCTCCCTCCCTCCTTCCTTTGTCTCTCTCTCTCTCCCTTCCTTCCTTCCTTTCTCTCCCCTCCCTCCCACCCTTCCTTTCTTCCTTCCTTTCTCTCTCCTTTCCTTCCTTCCCTCCTTCCTCTCTCCCGTACCTCCCTCCCTCCCTTTCTCTCTCTTTCTCTTTCCTTCCTTTCTTCCAATTTCTTTCTTTCGTCCTTCTTTCCTTCCTTCCCTCCTTCCTCTCTCCCGTACCTCCCTCCCTTTCTCTCTCTTTCTCTTTCCTTCCTTTCTTCCAATTTCTTTCTTTCGTCCGTCTTTCCTTCCTTCCCTCCTTCCTCTCTCTCCCTCCCTCCCTCCCGTCCTTTCTCTCTCTCTCTCTCTTTCCTTCCTTCCCTCCTTCCTCTCTCCCGTACCTCCCTCCCTTTCTCTCTCTTTCTCTTTCCTTCCTTTCTTCCAATTTCTTTCTTTCGTCCTTCTTTCCTTCCTTCCCTCCTTCCTCTCTCCCGTACCTCCCTCCCTTTCTCTCTCTTTCTCTTTCCTTCCTTTCTTCCAATTTCTTTCTTTCGTCCGTCTTTCCTTCCTTCCCTCCTTCCTCTCTCTCCCTCCCTCCCTCCCATCCTTTCTCTCTCTCTCTCTCTTTCCTTCCTTCCTTCCTTCCTTCCTCTTTCTTTCTTTCTTTTATAACAATAGCATATATACAGTATTGGGTAGAACTGAGTCCGGACTGCTAAAACCATCCCAATTTCTCATGCGGCCCCGTGGCAAAATTAATTGCCCAACCCTATTCCAGGATTTTGTCTGACTGTTTACCTTTGCTTTGCTGAACCTTCGGTATTTTGAACATCCTGAGCCATTCGTTCATTTTTTGGCTTTACTTTCGATGAACCTTCGATTATCTTCCTAATTTAACTACTCACCCTCCACTGCCACCAAGTCCCAAATTCCCTCTAGTTTACTACTTACTATTTCAAAACAAGAAAACAAACAACAAGAACTTTGTCAACCTACTCCAAACCTCAGCCCCTTTAGATGACCCTAACTATCCACCCACCCAACCCCAAATTCCCTCTCGCTATATATCTATAACCCTCTACCTATATACCTATAACTTCCTACTATTTCAAAAAACAAGGACACTAATAAAAAGAAATTTCTTTGCTAGCCTTTCCAATACAGGAACGCAGAATTGACCTGAAACCTTGAATTAGACTAACTAATGAAGAGCCATGTATGAAGTATGTCTGCTCTTCTCTTTGGCTAAATTAAAACTGCTCCATTCCCTTAGTAACAACTGAAACCTGTCAGGTGGGGGCTACTCAAGTGGACCAATAGGAAGCCCCCTCCTCCAACTGCCATCATCCCTGGGTTCCAAGTTCTAAATCCCATTTCTCAGTGAGGTTAGAGTCAACTGACGTGGTAGACCATCCATCTGGTCTAAGTTTCAAATGTTGGCTTTGAAAGCAGCAGACTGGATTTCTAGTTCCCCTCTTAGCATCACATCTGGCTGGGTCACTTGGGGCCAGTCACTCCTTCTCAGCCACACCTCAAAAGATCATTCGGAGGGGGGGGAGAGTATACTGCCCGGAGCTCATTATAAAAGTAATCAAGGCAGGATGCCTACTCCTGTTCTGGTACTTAGGAAAATAAACTAGGTAACGAGGCCAGTATTACTCCAGTCCTGCCTCCTCCAGGTGCAACTTTTAGGAATTCTTTGAAAGTGAACTCAGTCTGCTCCTAAATTGTGAGCCCAATCTGACCATCACAACACCAGGAGGACATCCAGATGTACACACAAAGCTATGTTTTTCTGTGCTTCAACCACATGAACATCTATCTAATAATCTGCCACTTCATATTTTATCTTTCTTGACTGTGCAATGAGTTGAACACATACTAAATCTTACACATGGTCATTTTGCCATTCTAGGCCCTTCTGGGTTGTTTTGTTTGTTTTATCAGCTGCCTGTAGTTTTTCCTCTTGTTCCTCGGTTGGCTCCAAAGACCACAAAGTTAGGTCCTCTTGGAGAAATCCATCCCTTGTTTCTACCAAAAACAATCCCAAGTTCATTTGCCCAATTTTCGTTGTCTAATTCTGCCCTTTCCATCTCAGTTCCACCATGGGCAATACCCATTCAGGAAAGAGACACAATGGCGTAGCCCAGAGGTCTTCAAACTTGGCAACTTTAAGACTTGTGGACTTCAACTCCCAGAATTCTCCAGCCAGCATAGCTGGGTGGAGAATTCTGGGAGTTGAAGTCCACAAGTCTTAAAGTTGCCAAGTTTGGGGACCCTTGGCGTAGCCAATGGATGCAGATTTGCTTGTTGTGACATACAAAGAGTATCGCATTGGTCTAGCGTGAGTGAGCAAATAGATGCTTCCAGGGATGGGCTTCTTTCCAGACCGGGGGGCGGGGAACGTAGTGGGGTAGAGAAAATGGAGCTCCACCACAGAGCACCCAATTTGCACCGGAAGATGTTGAAAGAAAATGCAGGGTGTCCTCTTTGGGCAGCTTTTATGTTCTTCCCAAAGCCGGCGATTCTGCTACAAACAAAGTGTCGAGGAAAAGTATCAGGAGATCAGATCTGGAATTGATTCTATGTGATCTGGGGAGAAAGCAAGGAGGAGAGGGATAGATAGAGGAGAGGGAGATAGAGAGAGAGAGGGGAGGGTGGAGAAAAGAAAGAAACAGACTGATGAATAATAGCAAGACTGGGTGTTAAAAATAGGTGATTGAATTTTGATTGATTGGGAAATGTGTATGCCATTGATTTATTCTCTAGGTATTATGCGTTGATGTATATATGGAAACTACTGTACAGTATAGCGAATGTATCTATGTTGGTCTGTCTGTCTGTCTGTCTGTCTGTCTGTCACATATTTTTCTGACAAGTGCTTAGTGGCCATTTGAAGTTATGACAGACATTCCCAGGGGCACAGTTACGATTCAGTTCTGAACGCCTGATGGTCAAGCCTTAGTAAAGCTACACCTTGAGTACTGCATCCAGTTTTGGTCACCATACTACAAAAAGGAAATTGAAACTCTGGAGAAAGCGCAGATGAGAGCAACCAGGATGATTAGAGAACTGGAGGCTAAATCAGAGGAAGAGCAGTTGAGGGAACCGGGCATGGCTAGTCTGGTGAAGAGGAGGACCAGGGGACACAGGATAACGGTGTTCCAATATTTGCAGGGCTGCCCCAGAGAGGAGGGGGTCAGGCTGTTTTCCAAGGCACCAGAAGTCCAGACGAGGAATCACGGATGGAAGCTGACCAAGGAGAGATTCAACCTGGAAATAAGGAGGGACTTTCTGACGGTGAGAGCGATCAGCCAGTGGAAGAGAAGTTGCCTGTGGAGGTTGTGAGAGCTCCAACACTTGAGACTTTCAAGGGGAGACTGGACGGCCATTTGTCCGAAATGGTATAGGGCCGTGATGGCGAACCTATGGCATGGGTGGAACAGGGGGCACGTGGAGCTGTATCTGAGGGCACACAAGCTCTAGTGCGCGTATTGTGTGTGCATGTGGGGGGAGAGGGCAATGCATTATGGGTGTGGGCTATTGCGCATGCGCACATCCTTTTTGACACCCGAGCAAAAAAAAGGTTCGCCATCCCTGGTGGAGGGTCTCCTGCTTGAGTGGGGGACGGAGGTTGGACTAGATGACCTCTAAGGTCCCTTCCAACTCTGATAGTAATCTAGTCTCCTCCCCAGGCTTCTGCCTGAATGTTAGTTAACTGGCCTGGCATTTATGGCCGTTTGCAGGGTCTCACAGTTACGTGACCATGTTTTACAAGGTTTAGTTTTTTAAAAAAGCATTTACTTCAGATTTTCAGCAAAATTGGCCCCTAGCAAACAATTGGTTCACTTAATAATAATAATAATTTATTAGATTTGTATGCCGCCCCTCTCCGAAAACTCATGGCGGCTCATAACAATAATAAACAATGTACAAATCCAATATTCAAAAACACAATTTAAAAACGCTTATAATAAAATAATCATACAAACCAATCAAACCATACATAAGCCAAGTAGTTGGGGGAGGTGTCCATTTCCCCATGCCTGGCGGCAAAGGTGAGTTTTCAACAACTAACGAAAGGTGAGGTGGGGGGGCAGTTCTGATCTCTGGGGGGAGTTGGTTCCAGAGGGCCGGAGCCACCACAAAGAAGGCTCTTCCCCTGGGTCCCGCCAGACAACATTGTTTAGTTGACGGAACCTGGAGAAGGCCAACTCTGTGGGACTTAATCGGCCGCTTTGATTCGTGCGGCAGTAGACGGTCCCGGAGGTATTCCGGTCAAATGCCACGTAGGGTTTTATAGGTCGTAACCAACACTTTGAATTGTGACCAAAAACTGATCGGCAGCCAGTGCAGGCTTCGGAGTGTTGATGAGACATGGGTGTATCTGGGAAGGCCCATGATTGCTCTCGCGGCCGCATTCTGCACAATCTGAAGTTTCTGAACACTTTTCAAAGGTAGCCCCATGTAGAGAGCGTTGCAGTAGTCCAATCTCGAGGTGATGAGGGCATGAGTGACTGTGAGCAGTGACTCCCTGTCCATGTAGGGCCGCAACTGGTGCACCAGGAGAACCTGGGCAAATGCCCTCCTCACCACAGCTCATAGATGGTGCTGTAATGTTGCGGACACTCTCTGAGGGGGTCAATAATTCCTCCCCAGGGTAATGGACGGACAGATGGAATTGTCCTTGGGAGGCAAAACCCACAGCCACTCCGTCTTGTCAGGGTTGGGTTTGAGTCTGTTCACACCCATCCAGACCCCAACAGCCTCCAGGCACTGGCACATCACTTCCACTTCTTCTCTTAACAACTTCGCTTAACAACTGTGCCATTCGCTTAATGACTGCCAATGGTGAGACGAGGAGCGCCCTTTTATTGGCGTGGATTAAGGCAGCGGTCGATAGAAAGCCGGAGCTCCTGAATGAAGCCTTATGTCTGTAGCCTAACGTCGCGGCCACGATCCCTTGGCCATTCGACAGGCTCCAAAAGGAAGGCTTGAAAAAGCCAGCCTGGTCAAGGAAAGGCCAGGGATTCATTTGGGAGGGCTGGGCCAACTACGAACGGTGTCCAGGGCCAGATCTCAATTAGAGGCCACAGCTGCCGGAGCTAAGGCCTGCCCGACCTCGCTCCGCATTACGACCATCCATCAGGATGCCAATCTTCTCCAAGCCAGGCCTCATCCCACTTCCCCCTACCTCGCAGACGGCATCTGGCAGGAATAAATGTGTGGGCCTTCGGCTGGAGCAGCGAGTGACAGCTGGAATTCAAAATCCCAAGTCTGCTTCAACCCAACTATAGGCCAGATTGGTGTTGGGGAAGCTCGCAGGGGGAAGGAACTCAGGAGTGAAGGAGGTAAATGTAGGTGACAGGTAGATGTAGAAAGGAACCCTTGAATGAAGCGATGGCTGGAAGCAAAGGCCCGCGTCCCAAACTAGGACTGGGTTGAAGGGGGAGAATACAAACCAAAAAGCATCAGCTACCTCAGGGACCACTGCTGGATGGAGTGGGGTGGAAAGAGACACAGAAATTCCAATTGTTGAAAAAACTCATTTTTTAATCTACAACAATCTAAAATAAAGCATCTTAAAAATTTAATACAGACGTGGTGGTTGCCCTTGATGGAAAGGTCGGTAATGGCCTGATGTCCCTTGGCCACGATAACCTGGGGGAGCTCTATCATTGGACGTGCTCCTATAATCTTGGTAACTTTGGGCACGGAATTCACCCAATCTTTGCCTTTTTGGTTCATAAGGGTATCTAGAGGAGAAAGAAGAAGAATTCAAAGCATTCAGTTCAACAGAAGAGGCAAATGACCCTATCTAGATCTTGGGATGCTTCACTCCCTCTGGTGCCAAAGGAATGGAAGAGAACAAGACTATCAGACATGCTTACAAGACTATCAACCCACTTCAGCAGTATCTAGACACCAGAGGAAGGAAAGAAGATGGAGAATGGCAGAGTTGGAGCACAAGCCTACACACTTTGTATTGTGGGTCATGATATCACACACGCTTACAAAGAAGGGGCAACACTCACAATGCACACCTAGAAGGTGGCTGAGTGGTGCAGAGATCCCTCCGATGAAGGAATATGCAAGATTGTTAAGAAAAAATGAAAGAAAGGTTGTGACACATCATAGATTCATAGGGTTGAAAGGACCTTAGAGATCTTCTGGTCCAACCCCTGGTCAAGGCAGAAGCCTTATACCATGCCAGTCAAATGGTTGTTCATCTTATTTTTGAAAGCCTCTACCGATGGAGCACCCATAACCCCAGCGGACAAGTTATTTGACTGCTTAATTGCTTTCGCTGTCAGGAAATTTCTCCTTATTTCTAAGCTGGATCTCTTTTAATGAGCCACATCCATAGGCTAGACCAGTGATGGTGAACCTTTTTTCCCCCCGAGTGCCAAAAGAGAGTGTGCATGCGCAATCACACACGCATGAATGCCCACACCTATAATTCAATGACTGGAGAGGGCGAAAACAGCTTCTCCTGCCCATTGGTGGCCCTCTGGAGGCTGGAAACGGCCTGTTTCCCAACTTCTGGTGGGCCCAGTAGGCTCGTGTTTCATCCTCCCCAGGTTCCAAAGGCATCCCTGGATCCAAGGCAGGGTAAAAAGGTCTTCCCCATCTCTCTGGAAACCAAAAACGCCCTCCCAGAGACTCTGTGTAAGTCAAAAATCAGCATGCACATTGGAGCTGAGCTAGGGCAACGGCTCTCATGCCAATAGATATGGCTCCAGCGTGCCATCTGTGGCACCCCTGCCATAGGTTCAGCATCACTGGGCTAGACATATTTACCTCCCACAACTATTCCTGGGTACTCAAAGAATACTCTTTGGAGTATTGCTGTTGTAAGAGGGTAGGGAGAGCCTAACCCAACCCTACAGTTCTAGTAGTCCCTGCAATCTCCCTTCCATGATCTTTGTGACAACCACCATTCCTTGCTTTTGGCATGCTGACTCTTGCAGATGCCACACGGACTAGCCGAATGGCCTGCTTAGCCCCTCACCTGTATTCCACAGGTCCCTGGTAACAGCACGCTCTGCCGTACTCCTCATAGTGGCGCTTTTGACGCACGGCTGGTGCTAGGCTGGTTATTTCCAGCGTGTCTTGAGCTCCAGTGCTGCTCCCGTTGTGCCACATTCCTGGTATTTTCCTGCCAGCGACGCTCGTGCGGGTAGTGTCGGGTTCCTGCCCCTGCACTGAATAGACATTCCAACTGGGATTTAAATTGGCGGGTTTTGCTGCCATTCCCTTCGTCCTGCAAGACAAGGAAGGGGAAGAAGCTAGCAGTCTTTCCAAGAAGCCCACGTGGACTTTGTAATCTGTACTTCTCCCTTTGTCTACTATTCATCTGGTTTTTATTGTCTCTTTTTGAAGAAAATAAGAAAAAGGAGGAGGGGAAACAATAACAGAGCCATCAAAGTCTCCATAGCAGGAACAGCCCATCCAGAGTTGGTCAGGATCGGGCCCTACCTGACGTAATATTCCAAATTGCAGAGAGAAGAGCTGTAATCATTGTAATGACTTTAACAATGTAAAACTCTTCAGTCACGATGAATGTGCAGATTGTAAAGTAATCTGATTGGTTGACCAAAGTATATACCCTAAAGCAGCTTTGCATAGGTGTGTCTTTTGAAGATAGAGCGGGTTGTGGTTTAGTGTTGCTTGTGGTGGCTGAAGAATATCGTGGCTGAAGACTTGTAGCTGAGTATTGTAACTGCGCACACCAAAACGCCCCACCGAGCACCCTTTTCCAAGGGCGCGCACGAAGCAGCGGCCGCCCCCCCCCCCGCACCTCTAGCCCTCTCGCGCCCCTGGATACTTGCCCACTGCCCCCTCGCACGCACGCCCCGATCCGCCTCTCTTTGCTCCTCCGCTGCAGGAGAGGCGGGGCAGGCGTTCTCACAGGCGGGGGCCGGCGAAGGCGATTTTCAATGTCGGGCGCACGGGCCGGCACACGCTCTCCCCATTGGCCTGCCAGCCCGCCCGGAACATTCAAAGTAAGAGCGAAGGTTTTTCTTACTTTGAATGTTCCAGGCGGGCTGGCAGGGCGATGGGGAGAGCGTGCGCCAGCCCGTGCGCCCGACATTGAAAATCACTTTCGCTAGCCTCCGGAGAACGAAAGACAGAGCGACAGAGCAAGATAGAAAGTGAGAAAGAGAGAGAGAGAAAAGGGGGGAGAGAAAGTGATAGCAAGAGAGAGAGAACGAGAGAGAGAAAGGCTGAGAGAAAGAAAACAAGAAAGAGTGAGAGAGAGAAAGCAAGAGACAGAAAGAAAACAAGAGAGGAAAGTGAGAAAAGAGAGAGAGCAAGAGGGGGGAGAAAGAGAGAAAGAGAGAGAAAGAAAGAAAGAAAGAGAGAGAGAGAGATGAGAGGAAGGAAGAGAGTGAGACAGGAAGAAAGCAAGATAGAGAAAGAGAAAGAAAGAGATGAGAGAGGGAGTGAGAGAGAGGAAGAAAGCAAGATAGAGAAAGAGAGAAAGAAAGAAAGAGAGATGAGAGAGGAAGAAAGAGAGAGAGAAGAGTGGAAGGAAGAGAGAGAGAAATGATAGAAAAAAGGGAGAAAAAAAGAGAAATGAGAAAATGATTGAGGCAGAGAATGACAGGAAAGTGAGAGAAACAGAGAGAGAGGTGATTCTTGATTTAAAGCATATGGTAAAAGCACTTAAATAATAACAGAGAAAAAACCCCAGCCCTCCACCCCTGTTTTTATTAATAGTTTTGCTGGTTGTTTTAGTTTTAATAGTAATGGATTTTGGGTTTTTTTAATTACCGGCATTAATTTATTTTAATTAAAAAAAGTAAGGGATTTATTTATTTAATTAATTAATTAATTAATGCCACAAAAGGATACTGCATCTCCTTTGCGGCATTTCAGCAGGAATTGGGACTTTGTTTGTGGCTATGTAGAGATTCTGGCTGATTCCTCTTTTAATTCCATCCCCATGTTCAGCCTCTTCTTCCCTATACCTCCAAACTCAAAAAGACTCCTGGCCCAATTATAAGCCGAGGCACCTACTTTTGCCACAAAAACTGGGAAAACTTATTGACTTGAATATAAGTCCAGGGTGGAAAATACAGTGGCTATTGGTAACTTATAAAAGTGGAATATTCTTCTATTGTAGCTTCGTAAAATTGTTTTTGTAGGAGAATAAAAAAACATATGAAGAACGGTTGCAGGAACTGGGTATATCTAATTTAAAGAAAAAAGGAACCATGGGAGACATGATAGCATTCTTCCAATATCTCAGAGTTTGCCACAAAGAAGAAAGAGTCAACCTATTCTCCAAAGCATCTGAGGGCAGAACAAGAAGCAATGGGTGGAAACTAAACAAGGAGAGAAGCAACTTAGAACTAAGGAGAAAATTCCTGACAGTTGGAACAATGAATCTGTGGAACAGCCTGCCACCAAAAGTTGTGAATGCTCCAACACTGGAAGTTTTTAAGAAGATGTTAGATACCCATTTGTCTGAAGTAGTGTAGGGTTTCCTGCCTAGGCAAGGGGTTAGACCAGAAGACCTCCAAGGTCCCTTCCAACCCTGTTATTATTATATTATATAACTTTTTCCCCTTCCAAAATGTTTGTCATTTATTGCATCTTTCTTCCTCCCCTTCCAAAATCTTTCTTTTTTTTTAATTCCAAAAACCTCTTAAAATATCTTTAGGAATGTTATCTTAATCTTAAAACCTGTTATCTTAATCTTCATTACAATATCATTATAATTTTCTTAATAATTGGAATTTCATATATTCTTTCAAAACAATTGCTTAAATCAAACTTCCATGTGATAAATATTCAGATTTTCCATTTAAAACGTGTTTCATAAGTTAAAATCATTATTACTATCTCAATAGATCAGTAAATAACAATTGGCGGTTACTCAATCATTAACTGTAAAATCTTTCTTCTACATGATATAGGTAAATCTATTCATATTAATTACGTAGAACAAATGATTAATGACAAAATTCATACTATTATATTATCCTAACCTTTGTATTGTTTTATACAAGTCAGCGTTAACAATCCTCTTGGGTAGGATAAGTATAGTTGGAAGAAAAAGTTTAATTACACAGAGTTATCCCCACTTTAAGCAACATTTTCTTACAAAATAACCTATCCTGTTAATCAAATTTAAATGGGTAACTTACATTTTACTTGTACATTTTATTTACTTGTAAAATATTGTTGCTGGCTTGATCAGAAGAGAAAGCCTTGGTTCCTTCCTTCTAAAAGTCTCTTCAACCCTCCCGCCCCTTCCCCCAGTGCTTCCTGTAGAGGAGGAGCTGTGATTGGTACAGCTTGCTGCCAATCAGATAGCTCTCTCAGTGCCTCCTTTCTGTGTAGAGAAGGAGCTGTGATTGGTTCAGCCTGCTGCCAATCAGGCAGCTCAGGGGTAGCAAGAGCAGAAAGAAAAAAAACCCTC
The DNA here is from genome assembly GCF_031021105.1 of Erythrolamprus reginae. Taxonomy (NCBI): domain Eukaryota; kingdom Metazoa; phylum Chordata; class Lepidosauria; order Squamata; family Dipsadidae; genus Erythrolamprus; species Erythrolamprus reginae. Next base: position 28,521,449 of record NC_091958.1, read on the forward strand.
CTGTTGCCAGCCACGAGGTTTCTTTCCTCCCTGCCTTTCACATTGGAGCTTTGAGACAGTTTTCAGGTCAGTGAAAGTCAGTGACTCTAGTATAAGTCGAGGTTGGATTTTTCAGCACATTTTTGTGCTGAAAATATCGACTTATATTTGAGTATATACGGTATTAATTTCTTTTAATAAAAAAGAAGGGATTTATTTATTTATTTATTTATTTATTTCTATGCCGCCCAGTCCCAGGTTTTTCCTTATTTCCAGATTGCATTTCTTCTTGGTGAGGTTCCACCCATTGCTTCTTGTACTATCTTCAGGTGGCATGGAGAATAAATAGATGCCATCTGCTCTGTGGCAGCCCTTTAAGGATTGGGAAACTACTATTATATTCCCCCTCAGCTTTCTATTAGTTGAGCTAAACATACTCCTTCTCTTAGCCCTTGGTCATAGGATTTAGCCTCTAGGCCAGGGGTGTCAAACTCAATTGCATTGAGGGCCACATCAGGGCTGTGTTTGACCTCAGAGGGCCGGAGGAGGGCTTGCCCAGGGTGTGTGGCCATGGTGGCATGGCACGGGATTTGGGGGGCAGTAGTTTTAAAATGGCGGGGGGAGGGCAGGCACTTAGGCTGTATTGGGCCCCAAAATCCCTGATGGCGGCCCTGGAGATAGCTACAGTGTAAATAGGCAAAGAGGCACCAGACTGAAAACCTCTCACCTGTGCGGCTGAAATGTTCCCCAGGTGGCTGGTTGTATTGTCTGTAGGCATCTCCGTGCATCCTGGCTGAGTGAGGAGGACCTGGCGGCTGCGGCTTTGGGCGAAGGGGGTGAAGGGTGCCAAGAGACCTGGCACTAGCTTTGCTGGGCCCTGGAATTTCCGGGTGAAGCTGCGTTTCTTCCTCTTCCTCCTTCTGCTTCTTCTTCGGTTCCTGCCGAGCAGAAAGACAACATCGTCAGAGAACTCAAAAGGCCAGCAGTAACAATGGTTGGGGTCTTATAAACCAGGGGCTGGGGAGGAGGGATTGAGCTGGAGAGGGCCTCTTCTAGAGGGACGGATTAAAGAGACAAACAGAAAGAATAGGTTTTCCATCCTCCACCTCTTCCTTTGTGACCAAAGATGTCTTCACTATCAAGGTTTGATGAAGAGAAAGAAAAGAGAAAGACAAGGAAAAGAGCACAATCCCACCTAAAAGTCTCAGGCAGAATTCCTCTAGTTGCTGGGGTTTTCTTCCGCGCAAGATGTTCCCCTTCCTTCCTTCTCTATTTGTGATCCCTTCCATTCTTCCGCACAACACAAACATACACAAACACACGCCTCTGTTCTTACCTCCTGCTCCCGGTCTCGCTTTCTGCTTGCCTTTTTATATAATTTGTACAATTTCTGGGTGTTAAATTCGATAAATTTCGAAACATAAATCCATAGATTCCTGAAAGGAGAGAGACATACATTTAAATTTTCTCTACAGGAACTGGGCCAAAAGCCCAAACTTTTCATGCCGGGGAAAAGTGATGCCCCAAACAAACAAGGATGGAGGGGTATTTTATTCTGGGGCCAAAAATCCCCTCTTACACTCCTTCTACTTCCTAAAATGTCTTGCTTCAAACTTGAGTCACGAAGATTCCCAAAGTCTGCAGATCTTGGTCTAAGCATGGCATGAACCAGTCTGCCACTTCTCTTAACTACTGCCGATGCCTGTACCGTGGTTTTCTGGCAGTTTGGACTAAAATATGAATTTACAGGAATTCAGCACAATTGGAGACTGCATCTCCTTTGTGGCATTTCAGCAGGAATTGGACTTAGTTTGTTTGTGGCTATGTAGAGATTCTTGGCTGATTCCTCTTTTAATTCCATCCCCAGGTTCAGCCTCTTCTTCCCTATACCTCCAAACTCAAAAAGACTCCTGACCCCTAGGTTTGACTGCAACATGAGAGAGGGAGGGAGGGGCTCACGTTTTCCATGTGTCCAAAACATCTGGTTCAATATGGATTTTCACACACTCCATAATGTGGTCCCCGATATTAAGTAGGCAAGTCCGGGTTTGCTCCAGCAGCTCTTGGTCCGAAAGTCCTTTGTCTGGTTTGTCCAACTTCTTCAGTGACTTTTTCACCGGCTTCATCAGCTTTTTGCACTTGGAGGACAGAAAAAACAAAGTTCTGCATTAATCGCACATCAGAAGAAAGGCCGAGTGAAGAGAGACCCTGACTTAGGAAAAGCTTTGGAGGCTGGGCGGGGGGGGGGGGGCTTGAATTTGGGGGAGGGGATCTGCTGTGGGCCCCCTTCTAAGATGGCAGCCACCAGAGTTTTCTTTGTTCCCGAGACAAGTCAAACATGCTGCAGAGAGGACAACCTTTGAGTGGAAGGTTCCTCCTTCTTGCAGGGAGAATCTCCTTTTCCAATCCCCTCTCAGCCAATCTCTGATTCTCCTGTTTGAGAGATAAACTGGTGGTGGGAAAAGTCACTGTCTGTCGAGATGGAAACGCCAAGGACCGGTGTTTGGCTCGGCAGCATGTCAGATTTCTCAACTAAGGACCGATGACCCTCCTCAGCATCCAGAGGGTCCTGCGATCTACATTCGGACGCTTGGCAACCGCTTCCTATTGATGGCGGTAGGAGAGTCCTGTGGTCATTGCGGTTCCCTTAACAACCACGTTTCTAACTGCAGCGATTCACTTAGCAACTGTAGCAAGAAAGGTCGTAAAATGGGGGCAAAACTCACTTAGCTAATTTCCCACTTAACAAACATAAATTCTGGGGTCAATTGTAATCGTACGTCTTCCTGTTTTATTTGGTTCTGTCCTAAAGAAAGTCTGAAGTCTGAAGACGTAAGCAGATTTTGTAATTAAATAGCTGCTGCTCTCGTGAGTCAAAGGGAAATTTTGTAGGGTGGATGACCAGCCCTCTTTGATTTTCCCCCCTTTTTGTGCCTAGAGAAGACTCACAATTCTGAATGTAGCTTGGTCCAGTTCATCCTCTTCCTCCATGGGAACCGGTTTTTCCTCGGCAGCTTTGGGCTGTAAAAAGACAAGAGGAGACAGCATCCCTCATGAAAGAGCACAGGCTGGAAAGTCACAGATATGTCAATAAGGAAACGGAAGGAAAAGACCAAAATAAAAAACAAGGGTGGTGAGAAACTTACATTTTGCTGCCTGGAATTTCCAGGCGATTCCTTTGCCCCTTCAAACAGGGCTCTCCATCTTTATGATAATTAACTGCAGCACAAGATTTACTCTGTTCTGTCGGGACCGACTCTAAAGGGGAGATGCTCATCTCCCTTTTTAACCGAGGGAGGCAGCATTGTCCGAAAACAATGTCTGTGCACGTGTGGCCTGCCTGGCTATATGTCAGAGGCACCTTCTCACCAGAGTGGTACTTACTCATCTACTCACATTTGCATGCTTTCGAACTGCTTGGTGGGCAGAGGAGCTGAGGCAAGTAACGGGAGCTCTCCCATTAGGTGCTATGCGGGTCTTGAACCCAAGCTGTCAGCTGTCCAGCTGACAAACCCAGCGTCTTTAACCACTGAGCCATCGCGGCCCATTTTTGTGATAATGAGACTCCCTAAACCAGTGATGGCATATCTGTTGGCACACGAGCCATTGCCCTAGCTCAGTTCCAATGTGCATGTATGTGCCAGCCAGCTGATATTTGGCTCACACAGAGGCTCTGGGAGGGCATATTTGGCTTCCCGAGAGGCCCCGGGGGGATGGATGAGGACGTTTTTACTCCTTTGGCTACAAAGAGCCTGGGGAGGATGAAGCAAGAGGCTACTGCGACCACCAGAAGTTGGGACTCATGCCGTTTATGGCCTCCACAGGGCCTCTGGGGGGCAGGAGAAGCTGTTTTGCCCTCCCCGTGTATTGAATTATGGGTGTGGGCACTCACGCATGAGCGATAGCATGCATGCTCCCTCTTTCGGCACCCAAGGAGAAAAAGGTTTACCATCACTGCCCTAAACGAATGGAATTAGACATCCCTCTCATGAATAAAACCAAGAAATATGCATTTCACTTTCTAAAAGAGATGTAATTTATTATTATTATTATTATTATTATTATTATTATTATTATTATTATTATTATTATTATTATAATAGATGCTTTTTGTCTTTCTATTCTGAATGTCAGAGATGTAAAATATTGGACATAAAAACGATCACGAACCCTTTTGCATCCCTCTTTAGCAGGAAAGCTCCCGCCATTCACAGGCCTCTCACTGGTGGACATTTTTGAAAGATAGTTAAGCAACTCTCAAAACTCAGTCCAACCTTTTCTTCCTATGTTGAGTGGGAAAAGCTTTTGGGTTTTTAAAAAATGCTCTTCCACATAGGTAACCCTATCCAATCCTTCTTAGCTTCCTAGTTCTAATAAGGACAGCCAAAGTGCCTAAAGAATGAAGTTCTTGAATGAAAGTTCTAGCCATAATATGGAGTTGATTTTAACCAAGGTTCAATTATTCACATAAACACACACGGCCATGTTATTAACACATATATGTGAACCTTGGTTAAAATCAGCACGGTTTTGATGAAAATCAGCCACCATGCCTACACCAGTAGTTATCTGTTCCATTTCATCCTGTCTTTCTTCCTGTTCTTGACTTTTGGTTGACTGCTGAGCTGTGACTTCTTCACTTTTGGTTGACTGCTGAGCTTTGAGTTATTCAATTTTGGCTAAGTGCTGACCTTTGCTTTCTTGGATTTTGGCTAATGGTTGAAATTTGATATATTGAGTTTTGCTTAAATGCTCAGCTTTGTTTTTGTGACTTTGGGCTACCTGCCTATTGTTGTTTTTGTGGCTTTGGGCTAACTGCTTAGCCTTATTTTTCTGGATTTTGATTGGCAGCTTAACCTTCCTTTTTTTGACTTTGGATTATGAACTGACCTTTGCTTTCTGGGAGTTTGGCTAAGCGCTGACCTTTGATTTCTAGGACTTTGGCTAAGCGTTGACCTTCGATTTCTGGCGTTTTGGTTAGCAGACGCTCGGGCAACGCAGGGAGCCCTCGCGGGTGTTTTAAGGCCGGGATAACTTTTCTCCAGCCACCTTTTCCTGCCGGTTTCCCAGCCCCCGCCCACCTCGCCCCGCACCCCCACCCCCGCCTGGCCCTTTGCACGGCTGAAGCTTCGCTCCCGGAGTGTGAAGTCCATTTAAGGCGCAGCACGGCGACTTCCAGTCCGCAGGAGCCACCAAGAGAGAGAAGCGGCGCTGGTTCGGGGAAGGGAGGAGCGGCCGGCTCTGCCACTGTGTTGATCCCTCCCTCCTCCCGGGCAGACTTAATCGCTGACCGGTCCCTTCTCTTCAAAGCGGGAAGTTGCGGGAGGAACCATACGGAGAGGTGAAAAGGGAGCCAAGAGCAGGAGGACTTTTTGCACGCATAGGCACACGCGAACGTTGGAATAGGGGCGCAGGTGTCTGCAGATGACGCTCGCCCAAAGGTTGGGTTGCTTAACCCTAAGGTTGTGTAGACTCAGGGATACAAGGTCATGGTTGCCCCAAAGTTTCTTTCTTTCTTTCTTTCTTTCTTTCTTTCTTTCTTCCTTTCCTTCCTTCCGTCCTTCTTTCCATCCTTCTTTTCTTTCTCTCTCTCTCCCTCCCTCCTTCCTTTGTCTCTCTCTCTCTCCCTTCCTTCCTTTCTCTCCCCTCCCTCCCTCCCACCCTTCCTTTCTTCCTTCCTTTCTCTCTCCTTTCCTTCCTTCCCTCCTTCCTCTCTCCCATACCTCCCTCCCTCCCTTTCTCTCTCTTTCTCTTTCCTTCCTTTCTTCCAATTTCTTTCGTCCTTCTTTCCTTCCTTCCCTCCTTCCTCTCTCCCGTACCTCCCTCCCTTTCTCTCTCTTTCTCTTTCCTTCCTTTCTTCCAATTTCTTTCTTTCGTCCGTCTTTCCTTCCTTCCCTCCTTCCTCTCTCTCCCTCCCTCCCGTCCTTTCTCTCTCTCTCTCTCTTTCCTTCCTTCCCTCCTTCCTCTCTCCCGTACCTCCCTCCCTTTCTCTCTCTTTCTCTTTCCTTCCTTTCTTCCAATTTCTTTCTTTCGTCCTTCTTTCCTTCCTTCCCTCCTTCCTCTCTCCCGTACCTCCCTCCCTTTCTCTCTCTTTCTCTTTCCTTCCTTTCTTCCAATTTCTTTCTTTCGTCCGTCTTTCCTTCCTTCCCTCCTTCCTCTCTCTCCCTCCCTCCCTCCCATCCTTTCTCTCTCTCTCTCTCTTTCCTTCCTTCCTTCCTTCCTTCCTCTTTCTTTCTTTCTTTTATAACAATAGCATATATACAGTATTGGGTAGAACTGAGTCCGGACTGCTAAAACCATCCCAATTTCTCATGCGGCCCCGTGGCAAAATTAATTGCCCAACCCTATTCCAGGATTTTGTCTGACTGTTTACCTTTGCTTTGCTTTGCTGAACCTTCGGTATTTTGAACATCCTGAGCCATTCGTTCATTTTTTGGCTTTACTTTCGATGAACCTTCAATTATCTTCCTAATTTAACTACTCACCCTCCACTGCCACCAAGTCCCAAATTCCCTCTAGTTTACTACTTACTATTTCAAAACAAGAAAACAAACAACAAGAACTTTGTCAACCTACTCCAAACCTCAGCCCCTTTAGATGACCCTAACTATCCACCCACCCAACCCCAAATTCCCTCTCGCTATATATCTATAACCCTCTACCTATATACCTATAACTTCCTACTATTTCAAAAAACAAGGACACTAATAAAAAGAAATTTCTTTGCTAGCCTTTCCAATACAGGAACGCAGAATTGACCTGAAACCTTGAATTAGACTAACTAATGAAGAGCCATGTATGAAGTATGTCTGCTCTTCTCTTTGGCTAAATTAAAACTGCTCCATTCCCTTAGTAACAACTGAAACCTGTCAGGTGGGGGCTACTCAAGTGGACCAATAGGAAGCCCCCTCCTCCAACTGCCATCATCCCTGGGTTCCAAGTTCTAAATCCCATTTCTCAGTGAGGTTAGAGTCAACTGACGTGGTAGACCATCCATCTGGTCTAAGTTTCAAATGTTGGCTTTGAAAGCAGCAGACTGGATTTCTAGTTCCCCTCTTAGCATCACATCTGGCTGGGTCACTTGGGGCCAGTCACTCCTTCTCAGCCACACCTCAAAAGATCATTCGGAGGGGGGGGGAGAGTATACTGCCCGGAGCTCATTATAAAAGTAATCAAGGCAGGATGCCTACTCCTGTTCTGGTACTTAGGAAAATAAACTAGGTAACGAGGCCAGTATTACTCCAGTCCTGCCTCCTCCAGGTGCAACTTTTAGGAATTCTTTGAAAGTGAACTCAGTCTGCTCCTAAATTGTGAGCCCAATCTGACCATCACAACACCAGGAGGACATCCAGATGTACACACAAAGCTATGTTTTTCTGTGCTTCAACCACATGAACATCTATCTAATAATCTGCCACTTCATATTTTATCTTTCTTGACTGTGCAATGAGTTGAACACATACTAAATCTTACACATGGTCATTTTGCCATTCTAGGCCCTTCTGGGTTGTTTTGTTTGTTTTATCAGCTGCCTGTAGTTTTTCCTCTTGTTCCTCGGTTGGCTCCAAAGACCACAAAGTTAGGTCCTCTTGGAGAAATCCATCCCTTGTTTCTACCAAAAACAATCCCAAGTTCATTTGCCCAATTTTCGTTGTCTAATTCTGCCCTTTCCATCTCAGTTCCACCATGGGCAATACCCATTCAGGAAAGAGACACAATGGCGTAGCCCAGAGGTCTTCAAACTTGGCAACTTTAAGACTTGTGGACTTCAACTCCCAGAATTCTCCAGCCAGCATAGCTGGGTGGAGAATTCTGGGAGTTGAAGTCCACAAGTCTTAAAGTTGCCAAGTTTGGGGACCCTTGGCGTAGCCAATGGATGCAGATTTGCTTGTTGTGACATACAAAGAGTATCGCATTGGTCTAGCGTGAGTGAGCAAATAGATGCTTCCAGGGATGGGCTTCTTTCCAGACCGGGGGGCGGGGGGCGGGGAACGTAGTGGGGTAGAGAAAATGGAGCTCCACCACAGAGCACCCAATTTGCACCGGAAGATGTTGAAAGAAAATGCAGGGTGTCCTCTTTGGGCAGCTTTTATGTTCTTCCCAAAGCCGGCGATTCTGCTACAAACAAAGTGTCGAGGAAAAGTATCAGGAGATCAGATCTGGAATTGATTCTATGTGATCTGGGGAGAAAGCAAGGAGGAGAGGGATAGATAGAGGAGAGGGAGATAGAGAGAGAGAGGGGAGGGTGGAGAAAAGAAAGAAACAGACTGATGAATAATAGCAAGACTGGGTGTTAAAAATAGGTGATTGAATTTTGATTGATTGGGAAATGTGTATGCCATTGATTTATTCTCTAGGTATTATGCGTTGATGTATATATGGAAACTACTGTATAGCGAATGTATCTATGTTGGTCTGTCTGTCTGTCTGTCTGTCTGTCTGTAACATATTTTTCTGACAAGTGCTTAGTGGCCATTTGAAGTTATGACAGACATTCCCAGGGGCACAGTTACGATTCAGTTCTGAACGCCTGATGGTCAAGCCTTAGTAAAGCTACACCTTGAGTACTGCATCCAGTTTTGGTCACCATACTACAAAAAGGAAATTGAAACTCTGGAGAAAGCGCAGATGAGAGCAACCAGGATGATTAGAGAACTGGAGGCTAAATCAGAGGAAGAGCAGTTGAGGGAACCGGGCATGGCTAGTCTGGTGAAGAGGAGGACCAGGGGACACAGGATAACGGTGTTCCAATATTTGCAGGGCTGCCCCAGAGAGGAGGGGGTCAGGCTGTTTTCCAAGGCACCAGAAGTCCAGACGAGGAATCACGGATGGAAGCTGACCAAGGAGAGATTCAACCTGGAAATAAGGAGGGACTTTCTGACGGTGAGAGCGATCAGCCAGTGGAAGAGAAGTTGCCTGTGGAGGTTGTGAGAGCTCCAACACTTGAGACTTTCAAGGGGAGACTGGACGGCCATTTGTCCGAAATGGTATAGGGCCGTGATGGCGAACCTATGGCATGGGTGGAACAGGGGGCACGTGGAGCTGTATCTGAGGGCACACAAGCTCTAGTGCGCGTATTGTGTGTGCATGTGGGGGGAGAGGGCAATGCATTATGGGTGTGGGCTATTGCGCATGCGCACATCCTTTTTGACACCCGAGCAAAAAAAAGGTTCGCCATCCCTGGTGGAGGGTCTCCTGCTTGAGTGGGGGACGGAGGTTGGACTAGATGACCTCTAAGGTCCCTTCCAACTCTGATAGTAATCTAGTCTCCTCCCCAGGCTTCTGCCTGAATGTTAGTTAACTGGCCTGGCATTTATGGCCGTTTGCAGGGTCTCACAGTTACGTGACCATGTTTTACAAGGTTTAGTTTTTTAAAAAAGCATTTACTTCAGATTTTCAGCAAAATTGGCCCCTAGCAAACAATTGGTTCACTTAATAATAATAATAATTTATTAGATTTGTATGCCGCCCCTCTCCGAAAACTCATGGCGGCTCATAACAATAATAAACAATGTACAAATCCAATATTCAAAAACACAATTTAAAAACGCTTATAATAAAATAATCACACAAACCAATCAAACCATACATAAGCCAAGTAGTTGGGGGAGGTGTCCATTTCCCCATGCCTGGCGGCAAAGGTGAGTTTTCAACAACTAACGAAAGGTGAGGTGGGGGGGCAGTTCTGATCTCTGGGGGGAGTTGGTTCCAGAGGGCCGGAGCCACCACAAAGAAGGCTCTTCCCCTGGGTCCCGCCAGACGACATTGTTTAGTTGACGGAACCTGGAGAAGGCCAACTCTGTGGGACTTAATCGGCCGCTTTGATTCGTGCGGCAGTAGACGGTCCCGGAGGTATTCCGGTCAAATGCCACGTAGGGTTTTATAGGTCGTAACCAACACTTTGAATTGTGACCAAAAACTGATCGGCAGCCAGTGCAGGCTTCGGAGTGTTGATGAGACATGGGTGTATCTGGGAAGGCCCATGATTGCTCTCGCGGCCGCATTCTGCACAATCTGAAGTTTCTGAACACTTTTCAAAGGTAGCCCCATGTAGAGAGCGTTGCAGTAGTCCAATCTCGAGGTGATGAGGGCATGAGTGACTGTGAGCAGTGACTCCCTGTCCATGTAGGGCCGCAACTGGTGCACCAGGAGAACCTGGGCAAATGCCCTCCTCACCACAGCTCATAGATGGTGCTGTAATGTTGCGGACACTCTCTGAGGGGGTCAATAATTCCCCCCCAGGGTAATGGACGGACAGATGGAATTGTCCTTGGGAGGCAAAACCCACAGCCACTCCGTCTTGCCAGGGTTGGGTTTGAGTCTGTTCACACCCATCCAGACCCCAACAGCCTCCAGGCACTGGCACATCACTTCCACTTCTTCTCTTAACAACTTCGCTTAACAACTGTGCCATTCGCTTAATGACTGCCAATGGTGAGACGAGGAGCGCCCTTTTATTGGCGTGGATTAAGGCAGCGGTCGATAGAAAGCCGGAGCTCCTGAATGAAGCCTTATGTCTGTAGCCTAACGTCGCGGCCACGATCCCTTGGCCATTCGACAGGCTCCAAAAGGAAGGCTTGAAAAAGCCAGCCTGGTCAAGGAAAGGCCAGGGATTCATTTGGGAGGGCTGGGCCAACTACGAACGGTGTCCAGGGCCAGATCTCAATTAGAGGCCACAGCTGCCGGAGCTAAGGCCTGCTCGACCTCGCTCCGCATTACGACCATCCATCAGGATGCCAATCTTCTCCAAGCCAGGCCTCATCCCACTTCCCCCTACCTCGCAGACGGCATCTGGCAGGAATAAATGTGTGGGCCTTCGGCTGGAGCAGCGAGTGACAGCTGGAATTCAAAATCCCAAGTCTGCTTCAACCCAACTATAGGCCAGATTGGTGTTGGGGAAGCTCGCAGGGGGAAGGAACTCAGGAGTGAAGGAGGTAAATGTAGGTGACAGGTAGATGTAGAAAGGAACCCTTGAATGAAGCGATGGCTGGAAGCAAAGGCCCGCGTCCCAAACTAGGACTGGGTTGAAGGGGGAGAATACAAACCAAAAAGCATCAGCTACCTCAGGGACCACTGCTGGATGGAGTGGGGTGGAAAGAGACACAGAAATTCCAATTGTTGAAAAAACTCATTTTTTAATCTACAACAATCTAAAATAAAGCATCTTAAAAATTTAATACAGACGTGGTGGTTGCCCTTGATGGAAAGGTCGGTAATGGCCTGATGTCCCTTGGCCACGATAACCTGGGGGAGCTCTATCATTGGACGTGCTCCTATAATCTTGGTAACTTTGAGCACGGAATTCACCCAATCTTTGCCTTTTTGGTTCATAAGGGTATCTAGAGGAGAAAGAAGAAGAATTCAAAGCATTCAGTTCAACAGAAGAGGCAAATGACCCTATCTAGATCTTGGGATGCTTCACTCCCTCTGGTGCCAAAGGAATGGAAGAGAACAAGACTATCAGACATGCTTACAAGACTATCAACCCACTTCAGCAGTATCTAGACACCAGAGGAAGGAAAGAAGATGGAGAATGGCAGAGTTGGAGCCTACAAGCCTACACACTTTGTATTGTGGGTCATGATATCACACACGCTTACAAAGAAGGGGCAACACTCACAATGCACACCTAGAAGGTGGCTGAGTGGTGCAGAGATCCCTCCGATGAAGGAATATGCAAGATTGTTAAGAAAAAATGAAAGAAAGGTTGTGACACATCATAGATTCATAGGGTTGAAAGGACCTTAGAGATCTTCTGGTCCAACCCCTGGTCAAGGCAGAAGCCTTATACCATGCCAGTCAAATGGTTGTTCATCTTATTTTTGAAAGCCTCTACCGATGGAGCACCCATAACCCCAGCGGACAAGTTATTTGACTGCTTAATTGCTTTCGCTGTCAGGAAATTTCTCCTTATTTCTAAGCTGGATCTCTTTTAATGAGCCACATCCATAGGCTAGACCAGTGATGGTGAACCTTTTTTCCCCCCGAGTGCCAAAAGAGAGTGTGCATGCGCAATCACACACGCATGAATGCCCACACCTATAATTCAATGCCTGGAGAGGGCGAAAACAGCTTCTCCTGCCCATTGGTGGCCCTCTGGAGGCTGGAAACGGCCTGTTTCCCAACTTCTGGTGGGCCCAGTAGGCTCGTGTTTCATCCTCCCCAGGTTCCAAAGGCATCCCTGGATCCAAGGCAGGGTAAAAAGGTCTTCCCCATCTCTCTGGAAACCAAAAACGCCCTCCCAGAGACTCTGTGTAAGTCAAAAATCAGCTGTCCGGCGCACACATGCACATTGGAGCTGAGCTAGGGCAACGGCTCTCATGCCAATAGATATGGCTCCACGTGCCATCTGTGGCACCCCTGCCATAGGTTCAGCATCACTGGGCTAGACATATTTACCTCCCACAACTATTCCTGGTACTCAAAGAATACTCTTTGGAGTATTGCTGTTGTAAGAGGGTAGGGAGAGCCTAACCCAACCCTACAGTTCTAGTAGTCCCTGCAATCTCCCTTCCATGATCTTTGTGGCAACCACCATTCCTTGCTTTTGGCATGCTGACTCTTGCAGATGCCACACGGACTAGCCGAATGGCCTGCTTAGCCCCTCACCTGTATTCCACAGGTCCCTGGTAACAGCACGCTCTGCCGTACTCCTCATAGTGGCGCTTTTGACGCACGCTGGTGCTAGGCTGGTTATTTCCAGCGTGTCTTGAGCTCCAGTGCTGCTCCCGTTGTGCCACATTCCTGGTATTTTCCTGCCAGCGACGCTCGTGCGGGTAGTGTCGGTTCCTGCCCTGCACTGAATAGACATTCCAACTGGGATTAAATTGGCGGTTTTGCTGCCATTCCCTTCGTCCTGCAAGACAAGGAAGGGGAAGAAGCTAGCAGTCTTTCCCAAGAAGCCCACGTGGACTTTGTAATCTGTACTTCTCCCTTTGTCTACTATTCATCTGGTTTTTATTGTCTCTTTTTGAAGAAAATAAGAAAAAGGAGGAGGGGAAACAATAACAGAGCCATCAAAGTCTCCATAGCAGGAACAGCCCATCCAGAGTTGGTCAGGATCGGGCCCTACCTGACGTAATATTCCAAATTGCAGAGAGAAGAGCTGTAATCATTGTAATGACTTTAACAATGTAAAACTCTTCAGTCACGATGAATGTGCAGATTGTAAAGTAATCTGATTGGTTGACCAAAGTATATACCCTAAAGCAGCTTTGCATAGGTGTGTCTTTTGAAGATAGAGCGGGTTGTGGTTTAGTGTTGCTTGTGGTGGCTGAAGAATATCGTGGCTGAAGACTTGTAGCTGAGTATTGTAACTGCGCACACCAAAACGCCCCACCGAGCACCCTTTTCCAAGGGCGCGCACGAAGCAGCGGCCGCCCCCCCCCCGCACCTCTAGCCCTCTCGCGCCCCTGGATACTTGCCACTGCCCCTCGCACGCACGCCCGATCCGCCTCTCTTGCTCCTCCGCTGCAGGAGAGGCGGGGCAGGCGTTCTCACAGCGGGGGCCGGCGAAGGCGATTTTCAATGTCGGGCGCACGGGCCGGCACACGCTCTCCCCATTGGCCTGCCAGCCCGCCCGGAACATTCAAAGTAAGAGCGAAGGTTTTTCTTACTTTGAATGTTCCAGGCGGGCTGGCAGGGCGATGGGGAGAGCGTGCGCCAGCCCGTGCGCCCGACATTGAAAATCACTTTCGCTAGCCTCCGGAGAACGAAAGACAGAGCGACAGAGCAAGATAGAAAGTGAGAAAGAGAGAGAGAGAAAAAGGGGGGAGAGAAAGTGATAGCAGGAGAGAGAGAACGAGAGAGAGAAAGGCTGAGAGAAAGAAAACAAGAAAGAGTGAGAGAGAGAAAGCAAGAGACAGAAAGAAAACAAGAGAGGGAAAGTGAGAAAAAGAGAGAGAGCAAGAGGGGGAGAAAGAGAGAAAGAGAGAGAAAGAAAGAAAGAAAGAAAGAGAGAGAGAGATGAGAGGAAGGAAGAGAGTGAGACAGGAAGAAAGCAAGATAGAGAAAGAGAAAGAAAGAGATGAGAGAGGGAGTGAGAGAGAGGAAGAAAGCAAGATAGAGAAAGAGAGAAAGAAAGAAAGAGAGATGAGAGAGGAAGAAAGAGAGAGAGAAGAGTGGAAGGAAGAGAGAGAGAAATGATAGAAAAAAGGGAGAAAAAAAGAGAAATGAGAAAATGATTGAGGCAGAGAATGACAGGAAAGTGAGAGAAACAGAGAGAGAGGTGATTCTTGATTTAAAGCATATGGTAAAAGCACTTAAATAATAACAGAGAAAAAACCCCAGCCCTCACCTGTTTTTATTAATAGTTTTGCTGGTTGTTTTAGTTTTAATAGTAATGGATTTTGGTTTTTTTTAATTACCGGCATTAATTTATTTTAATTAAAAAAAGTAAGGGATTTATTTATTTAATTAATTAATTAATTAATGCCACAAAGGATACTGCATCTCCTTTGCGGCATTTCAGCAGGAATTGGACTTTGTTTGTGGCTATGTAGAGATTCTTGGCTGATTCCTCTTTTAATTCCATCCCCATGTTCAGCCTCTTCTTCCCTATACCTCCAAACTCAAAAAGACTCCTGGCCCAATTATAAGCCGAGGCACCTACTTTTGCCACAAAAACTGGGAAAACTTATTGACTTGAATATAAGTCCAGGGTGGAAAATACAGTGGCTATTGGTAACTTATAAAAGTGGAATATTCTTCTATTGTAGCTTCGTAAAATTGTTTTTGTAGGAGAATAAAAAAACATATGAAGAACGGTTGCAGGAACTGGGTATATCTAATTTAAAGAAAAAAGGAACCATGGGAGACATGATAGCATTCTTCCAATATCTCAGAGTTTGCCACAAAGAAGAAAGAGTCAACCTATTCTCCAAAGCATCTGAGGGCAGAACAAGAAGCAATGGGTGGAAACTAAACAAGGAGAGAAGCAACTTAGAACTAAGGAGAAAATTCCTGACAGTTGGAACAATGAATCTGTGGAACAGCCTGCCACCAAAAGTTGTGAATGCTCCAACACTGGAAGTTTTTAAGAAGATGTTAGATACCCATTTGTCTGAAGTAGTGTAGGGTTTCCTGCCTAGGCAAGGGGTTAGACCAGAAGACCTCCAAGGTCCCTTCCAACCCTGTTATTATTATATTATATAACTTTTTCCCTTCCAAAATGTTTTTCATTTATTGCATCTTTCTTCCTCCCCTTCCAAAATCTTTCTTTTTTTTTAATTCCAAAAACCTCTTAAAATATCTTTAGGAATGTTATCTTAATCTTAAAACCTGTTATCTTAATCTTCATTACAATATCATTATAATTTTCTTAATAATTGGAATTTCATATATTCTTTCAAAACAATTGCTTAAATCAAACTTCCATGTGATAAATATTCAGATTTTCCATTTAAAACGTGTTTCATAAGTTAAAATCATTATTACTATCTCAATAGATCAGTAAATTGGCGGTTACTCAATCATTAACTGTAAAATCTTTCTTCTACATGATATAGGTAAATCTATTCATATTAATTACGTAGAACAAATGATTAATGACAAAATTCATACTATTATATTATCCTAACCTTTGTATTGTTTTATACAAGTCAGCGTTAACAATCCTCTTGGGTAGGATAAGTATAGTTGGAAGAAAAAGTTTAATTACACAGAGTTATCCCCACTTTAAGCAACATTTTCTTACAAAATAACCTATCCTGTTAATCAAATTTAAATGGGTAACTTACATTTTACTTGTACATTTTATTTACTTGTAAAATATTGTTGCTGGCTTGATCAGAAGAGAAAGCCTTGGTTCCTTCCTTCTAAAAGTCTCTTCAACCCTCCCGCCCCTTCCCCCAGTGCTTCCTGTAGAGGAGGAGCTGTGATTGGTACAGCTTGCTGCCAATCAGATAGCTCTCTCAGTGCCTCCTTTCTGTGTAGAGAAGGAGCTGTGATTGGTTCAGCCTGCTGCCAATCAGGCAGCTCAGGGGTAGCAAGAGCAGAAAGAAAAAAAACCCTCCTGTTGCCAGCCACGAGGTTTCTTTCCTCCCTGCCTTTCACATTGGAGCTTTGAGACAGTTTTCAGGTCAGTGAAAGTCAGTGACTCTAGTATAAGTCGAGGTTGGATTTTTCAGCACATTTTTGTGCTGAAAATATCGACTTATATTCGAGTATATACGGTATTAATTTCTTTTAATAAAAAAGAAGGATTTATTTATTTATTTATTTATTTATTTATTTATTTATTTCTATGCCGCCCAGTCCCAGGTTTTTCCTTATTTCCAGATTGCATTTCTTCTTGGTGAGGTTCCACCCATTGCTTCTTGTACTATCTTCAGGTGGCATGGAGAATAAATAGATGCCATCTGCTCTGTGGCAGCCCTTTAAGGATTGGGAAACTACTATTATATTCCCCCTCAGCTTTCTATTAGTTGAGCTAAACATACTCCTTCTCTTAGCCCTTGGTCATAGGATTTAGCCTCTAGGCCAGGGGTGTCAAACTCAATTGCATTGAGGGCCACATCAGGGCTGTGTTTGACCTCAGAGGGCCGGAGGAGGGCTGCCCAGGGTGTGTGGCCATGGTGGCATGGCACGGGATTTGGGGGGCAGTAGTTTTAAAATGGCGGGGGAGGGCAGGCACTTAGGCTGTATTGGGCCCCAAAATCCCTGATGGCGGCCCTGGAGATAGCTACAGTGTAAATAGGCAAAGAGGCACCAGACTGAAAACTCTCACCTGTGCGGCTGAAATGTTCCCCAGGTGGCTGGTTGTATTGTCTGTAGGCATCTCCGTGCATCCTGGCTGAGTGAGGAGGACCTGGCGGCTGCGGCTTTGGGCGAAGGGGGTGAAGGGTGCCAAGAGACCTGGCACTAGCTTTGCTGGGCCCTGGAATTTCCGGGTGAAGCTGCGTTTCTTCCTCTTCCTCCTTCTGCTTCTTCTTCTTCGGTTCCTGCCGAGCAGAAAGACAACATCGTCAGAGAACTCAAAAGGCCAGCAGTAACAATGGTTGGGGTCTTATAAACCAGGGGCTGGGGAGAGGGATTGAGCTGGAGAGGGCCTCTTCTAGAGGGACGGATTAAAGAGACAAACAGAAAGAATAGGTTTTCCATCCTCCACCTCTTCCTTTGTGACCAAAGATGTCTTCACTATCAAGGTTTGATGAAGAGAAAGAAAAGAGAAAGACAAGGAAAAGAGCACAATCCCACCTAAAAGTCTCAGGCAGAATTCCTCTAGTTGCTGGGGTTTTCTTCCGCGCAAGATGTTCCCCTTCCTTCCTTCTCTATTTGTGATCCCTTCCATTCTTCCGCACAACACAAACATACACAAACACACGCCTCTGTTCTTACCTCCTGCTCCCGGTCTCGCTTTCTGCTTGCCTTTTTATATAATTTGTACAATTTCTGGGTGTTAAATTCGATAAATTTCGAAACATAAATCCATAGATTCCTGAAAGGAGAGAGACATACATTTAAATTTTCTCTACAGGAACTGGGCCAAAAGCCCAAACTTTTCATGCCGGGGAAAAGTGATGCCCCAAACAAACAAGGATGGAGGGGTATTTTATTCTGGGGCCAAAAATCCCCTCTTACACTCCTTCTACTTCCTAAAATGTCTTGCTTCAAACTTGAGTCACGAAGATTCCCAAAGTCTGCAGATCTTGGTCTAAGCATGGCATGAACCAGTCTGCCACTTCTCTTAACTACTGCCGATGCCTGTACCGTGGTTTTCTGGCAGTTTGGACTAAAATATGAATTTACAGGAATTCAGCACAATTGGAGACTGCATCTCCTTTGTGGCATTTCAGCAGGAATTGGACTTAGTTTGTTTGTGGCTATGTAGAGATTCTTGGCTGATTCCTCTTTTAATTCCATCCCCAGGTTCAGCCTCTTCTTCCCTATACCTCCAAACTCAAAAAGACTCCTGACCCCTAGGTTTGACTGCAACATGAGAGAGGGAGGGAGGGGCTCACGTTTTCCATGTGTCCAAAA
Source organism: Erythrolamprus reginae (assembly GCF_031021105.1). Lineage (NCBI taxonomy): Eukaryota > Metazoa > Chordata > Lepidosauria > Squamata > Dipsadidae > Erythrolamprus > Erythrolamprus reginae. The sequence continues at coordinate 28,539,407 of NC_091958.1, forward strand.
CATCTGGTTCAATATGGATTTTCACACACTCCATAATGTGGTCCCCGATATTAAGTAGGCAAGTCCGGGTTTGCTCCAGCAGCTCTTGGTCCGAAAGTCCTTTGTCTGGTTTGTCCAACTTCTTCAGTGACTTTTTCACCGGCTTCATCAGCTTTTTGCACTTGGAGGACAGAAAAAACAAAGTTCTGCATTAATCGCACATCAGAAGAAAGGCCGAGTGAAGAGAGACCCTGACTTAGGAAAACCTTTGGAGGCTGGGCGGGGGGGGGGCCTTGAATTTGGGGGAGGGGATCTGCTGTGGGCCCCCTTCTAAGATGGCAGCCACCAGAGTTTTCTTTGTTCCCGAGACAAGTCAAACATGCTGCAGAGAGGACAACCTTTGAGTGGAAGGTTCCTCCTTCTTGCAGGGAGAATCTCCTTTTCCAATCCCCTCTCAGCCAATCTCTGATTCTCCTGTTTGAGAGATAAACTGGTGGTGGGAAAAGTCACTGTCTGTCGAGATGGAAACGCCAAGGACCGGTGTTTGGCTCGGCAGCATGTCAGATTTCTCAACTAAGGACCGATGACCCTCCTCAGCATCCAGAGGGTCCTGCGATCTACATTCGGACGCTTGGCAACCGCTTCCTATTGATGGCGGTAGGAGAGTCCTGTGGTCATTGCGGTTCCCTTAACAACCACGTTTCTAACTGCAGCGATTCACTTAGCAACTGTAGCAAGAAAGGTCGTAAAATGGGGGCAAAACTCACTTAGCTAATTTCCCACTTAACAAACATAAATTCTGGGGTCAATTGTAATCGTACGTCTTCCTGTTTTATTTGGTTCTGTCCTAAAGAAAGTCTGAAGTCTGAAGACGTAAGCAGATTTTGTAATTAAATAGCTGCTGCTCTCGTGAGTCAAAGGGAAATTTTGTAGGGTGGATGACCAGCCCTCTTTGATTTTCCCCCCTTTTTGTGCCTAGAGAAGACTCACAATTCTGAATGTAGCTTGGTCCAGTTCATCCTCTTCCTCCATGGGAACCGGTTTTTCCTCGGCAGCTTTGGGCTGTAAAAAGACAAGAGGAGACAGCATCCCTCATGAAAGAGCACAGGCTGGAAAGTCACAGATATGTCAATAAGGAAACGGAAGGAAAAGACCAAAATAAAAAACAAGGGTGGTGAGAAACTTACATTTTGCTGCCTGGAATTTCCAGGCGATTCCTTTGCCCCTTCAAACAGGGCTCTCCATCTTTATGATAATTAACTGCAGCACAAGATTTACTCTGTTCTGTCGGGACCGACTCTAAAGGGGAGATGCTCATCTCCCTTTTTAACCGAGGGAGGCAGCATTGTCCGAAAACAATGTCTGTGCACGTGTGGCCTGCCTGGCTATATGTCAGAGGCACCTTCTCACCAGAGTGGTACTTACTCATCTACTCACATTTGCATGCTTTCGAACTGCTTGGTGGGCAGAGGAGCTGAGGCAAGTAACGGGAGCTCTCCCATTAGGTGCTATGCGGGTCTCGAACCCAAGCTGTCAGCTGTCCAGCTGACAAACCCAGCGTCTTTAACCACTGAGCCATCGCGGCCCATTTTTGTGATAATGAGACTCCCTAAACCAGTGATGGCATATCTGTTGGCACACGAGCCATTGCCCTAGCTCAGCTCCAATGTGCATGTATGTGCCAGCCAGCTGATATTTGGCTCACACAGAGGCTCTGGGAGGGCATATTTGGCTTCCCGAGAGGCCCCGGGGGGATGGATGAGGACGTTTTTACCCTCCTTTGGCTACAAAGAGCCTGGGGAGGATGAAGCAAGAGGCTACTGCGACCACCAGAAGTTGGGACTCATGCCGTTTATGGCCTCCACAGGGCCTCTGGGGGGCAGGAGAAGCTGTTTTGCCCTCCCCGTGTATTGAATTATGGGTGTGGGCACTCACGCATGAGCGATAGCATGCATGCTCCCTCTTTCGGCACCCAAGGAGAAAAAGGTTTACCATCACTGCCCTAAACGAATGGAATTAGACATCCCTCTCATGAATAAAACCAAGAAATATGCATTTCACTTTCTAAAAGAGATGTAATTTTTTATTATTATTATTATTATTATTATTATTATTATTATTATTATTATTATTATTATTATTATAATAGATGCTTTTTGTCTTTCTATTCTGAATGTCAGAGATGTAAAATATTGGACATAAAAACGATCACGAACCCTTTTGCATCCCTCTTTAGCAGGAAAGCTCCCGCCATTCACAGGCCTCTCACTGGTGGACATTTTTGAAAGATAGTTAAGCAACTCTCAAAACTCAGTCCAACCTTTTCTTCCTATGTTGAGTGGGAAAAGCTTTTGGGTTTTTAAAAAATGCTCTTCCACATAGGTAACCCTATCCAATCCTTCTTAGCTTCCTAGTTCTAATAAGGACAGCCAAAGTGCCTAAAGAATGAAGTTCTTGAATGAAAGTTCTAGCCATAATATGGAGTTGATTTTAACCAAGGTTCAATTATTCACATAAACACACACGGCCATGTTATTAACACATATATGTGAACCTTGGTTAAAATCAGCACGGTTTTGATGAAAATCAGCCACCATGCCTACACCAGTAGTTATCTGTTCCATTTCATCCTGTCTTTCTTCCTGTTCTTGACTTTTGGTTGACTGCTGAGCTGTGACTTCTTCACTTTTGGTTGACTGCTGAGCTTTGAGTTATTCAATTTTGGCTAAGTGCTGACCTTTGCTTTCTTGGATTTTGGCTAATGGTTGAAATTTGATATATTGAGTTTTGCTTAAATGCTCAGCTTTGTTTTTGTGACTTTGGGCTACCTGCCTATTGTTGTTTTTGTGGCTTTGGGCTAACTGCTTAGCCTTATTTTTCTGGATTTTGATTGGCAGCTTAACCTTCCTTTTTTTGACTTTGGATTATGAACTGACCTTTGCTTTCTGGGAGTTTGGCTAAGCGCTGACCTTTGATTTCTAGGACTTTGGCTAAGCGTTGACCTTCGATTTCTGGCGTTTTGGTTAGCAGACGCTCGGGCAACGCAGGGAGCCCTCGCGGGTGTTTTAAGGCCGGGATAACTTTTCTCCAGCCACCTTTTCCTGCCGGTTTCCCAGCCCCCGCCCACCTCGCCCCGCACCCCCACCCCCGCCTGGCCCTTTGCACGGCTGAAGCTTCGCTCCCGGAGTGTGAAGTCCATTTAAGGCGCAGCACGGCGACTTCCAGTCCGCAGGAGCCACCAAGAGAGAGAAGCGGCGCTGGTTCGGGGAAGGGAGGAGCGGCCGGCTCTGCCACTGTGTTGATCCCTCCCTCCTCCCGGGCAGACTTAATCGCTGACCGGTCCCTTCTCTTCAAAGCGGGAAGTTGCGGGAGGAACCATACGGAGAGGTGAAAAGGGAGCCAAGAGCAGGAGGACTTTTTGCACGCATAGGCACACGCGAACGTTGGAATAGGGGCGCAGGTGTCTGCAGATGACGCTCGCCCAAAGGTTGGGTTGCTTAACCCTAAGGTTGTGTAGACTCAGGGATACAAGGTCATGGTTGCCCCAAAGTTTCTTTCTTTCTTTCTTTCTTTCTTCCTTTCCTTCCTTCCGTCCTTCTTTCCATCCTTCTTTTCTTTCTCTCTCTCTCCCTCCCTCCTTCCTTTGTCTCTCTCTCTCTCCCTTCCTTCCTTCCTTTCTCTCCCCTCCCTCCCACCCTTCCTTTCTTCCTTCCTTTCTCTCTCCTTTCCTTCCTTCCCTCCTTCCTCTCTCCCGTACCTCCCTCCCTCCCTTTCTCTCTCTTTCTCTTTCCTTCCTTTCTTCCAATTTCTTTCTTTCGTCCTTCTTTCCTTCCTTCCCTCCTTCCTCTCTCCCGTACCTCCCTCCCTTTCTCTCTCTTTCTCTTTCCTTCCTTTCTTCCAATTTCTTTCTTTCGTCCGTCTTTCCTTCCTTCCCTCCTTCCTCTCTCTCCCTCCCTCCCTCCCATCCTTTCTCTCTCTCTCTCTCTTTCCTTCCTTCCTTCCTTCCTTCCTCTTTCTTTCTTTTATAACAATAGCATATATACAGTATTGGGTAGAACTGAGTCCGGACTGCTAAAACCATCCCAATTTCTCATGCGGCCCCGTGGCAAAATTAATTGCCCAACCCTATTCCAGGATTTTGTCTGACTGTTTACCTTTGCTTTGCTTTGCTGAACCTTCGGTATTTTGAACATCCTGAGCCATTCGTTCATTTTTTGGCTTTACTTTCGATGAACCTTCGATTATCTTCCTAATTTAACTACTCACCCTCCACTGCCACCAAGTCCCAAATTCCCTCTAGTTTACTACTTACTATTTCAAAACAAGAAAACAAACAACAAGAACTTTGTCAACCTACTCCAAACCTCAGCCCCTTTAGATGACCCTAACTATCCACCCACCCAACCCCAAATTCCCTCTCGCTATATATCTATAACCCTCTACCTATATACCTATAACTTCCTACTATTTCAAAAAACAAGGACACTAATAAAAAGAAATTTCTTTGCTAGCCTTTCCAATACAGGAACGCAGAATTGACCTGAAACCTTGAATTAGACTAACTAATGAAGAGCCATGTATGAAGTATGTCTGCTCTTCTCTTTGGCTAAATTAAAACTGCTCCATTCCCTTAGTAACAACTGAAACCTGTCAGGTGGGGGCTACTCAAGTGGACCAATAGGAAGCCCCCTCCTCCAACTGCCATCATCCCTGGGTTCCAAGTTCTAAATCCCATTTCTCAGTGAGGTTAGAGTCAACTGACGTGGTAGACCATCCATCTGGTCTAAGTTTCAAATGTTGGCTTTGAAAGCAGCAGACTGGATTTCTAGTTCCCCTCTTAGCATCACATCTGGCTGGGTCACTTGGGGCCAATCACTCCTTCTCAGCCACACCTCAAAAGATCATTCGGAGGGGGGGGAGAGTATACTGCCCGGAGCTCATTATAAAAGTAATCAAGGCAGGATGCCTACTCCTGTTCTGGTACTTAGGAAAATAAACTAGGTAACGAGGCCAGTATTACTCCAGTCCTGCCTCCTCCAGGTGCAACTTTTAGGAATTCTTTGAAAGTGAACTCAGTCTGCTCCTAAATTGTGAGCCCAATCTGACCATCACAACACCAGGAGGACATCCAGATGTACACACAAAGCTATGTTTTTCTGTGCTTCAACCACATGAACATCTATCTAATAATCTGCCACTTCATATTTTATCTTTCTTGACTGTGCAATGAGTTGAACACATACTAAATCTTACACATGGTCATTTTGCCATTCTAGGCCCTTCTGGGTTGTTTTGTTTGTTTTATCAGCTGCCTGTAGTTTTTCCTCTTGTTCCTCGGTTGGCTCCAAAGACCACAAAGTTAGGTCCTCTTGGAGAAATCCATCCCTTGTTTCTACCAAAAACAATCCCAAGTTCATTTGCCCAATTTTCATTGTCTAATTCTGCCCTTTTCATCTCAGTTCCACCATGGGCAATACCCATTCAGGAAAGAGACACAATGGCGTAGCCCAGAGGTCTTCAAACTTGGCAACTTTAAGACTTGTGGACTTCAACTCCCAGAATTCTCCAGCCAGCATAGCTGGGTGGAGAATTCTGGGAGTTGAAGTCCACAAGTCTTAAAGTTGCCAAGTTTGGGGACCCTTGGCGTAGCCAATGGATGCAGATTTGCTTGTTGTGACATACAAAGAGTATCGCATTGGTCTAGCGTGAGTGAGCAAATAGATGCTTCCAGGGATGGGCTTCTTTCCAGACCGGGGGGCGGGGGGCGGGGAACGTAGTGGGGTAGAGAAAATGGAGCTCCACCACAGAGCACCCAATTTGCACCGGAAGATGTTGAAAGAAAATGCAGGGTGTCCTCTTTGGGCAGCTTTTATGTTCTTCCCAAAGCCGGCGATTCTGCTACAAACAAAGTGTCGAGGAAAAGTATCAGGAGATCAGATCTGGAATTGATTCTATGTGATCTGGGGAGAAAGCAAGGAGGAGAGGGATAGATAGAGGAGAGGGAGATAGAGAGAGAGAGGGGAGGGTGGAGAAAAGAAAGAAACAGACTGATGAATAATAGCAAGACTGGGTGTTAAAAATAGGTGATTGAATTTTGATTGATTGGGAAATGTGTATGCCATTGATTTATTCTCTAGGTATTATGCGTTGATGTATATATGGAAACTACTGTATAGCGAATGTATCTATGTTGGTCTGTCTGTCTGTCTGTCTGTCTGTCTGTCACATATTTTTCTGACAAGTGCTTAGTGGCCATTTGAAGTTATGACAGACATTCCCAGGGGCACAGTTACGATTCAGTTCTGAACGCCTGATGGTCAAGCCTTAGTAAAGCTACACCTTGAGTACTGCATCCAGTTTTGGTCACCATACTACAAAAAGGAAATTGAAACTCTGGAGAAAGCGCAGATGAGAGCAACCAGGATGATTAGAGAACTGGAGGCTAAATCAGAGGAAGAGCAGTTGAGGGAACCGGGCATGGCTAGTCTGGTGAAGAGGAGGACCAGGGGACACAGGATAACGGTGTTCCAATATTTGCAGGGCTGCCCCAGAGAGGAGGGGGTCAGGCTGTTTTCCAAGGCACCAGAAGTCCAGACGAGGAATCACGGATGGAAGCTGACCAAGGAGAGATTCAACCTGGAAATAAGGAGGGACTTTCTGACGGTGAGAGCGATCAGCCAGTGGAAGAGAAGTTGCCTGTGGAGGTTGTGAGAGCTCCAACACTTGAGACTTTCAAGGGGAGACTGGACGGCCATTTGTCCGAAATGGTATAGGGCCGTGATGGCGAACCTATGGCATGGGTGGAACAGGGGGCACGTGGAGCTGTATCTGAGGGCACACAAGCTCTAGTGCGCGTATTGTGTGTGCATGTGGGGGGAGAGGGCAATGCATTATGGGTGTGGGCTATTGCGCATGCGCACATCCTTTTTGACACCCGAGCAAAAAAAAGGTTCGCCATCCCTGGTGGAGGGTCTCCTGCTTGAGTGGGGGACGGAGGTTGGACTAGATGACCTCTAAGGTCCCTTCCAACTCTGATAGTAATCTAGTCTCCTCCCCAGGCTTCTGCCTGAATGTTAGTTAACTGGCCTGGCATTTATGGCCGTTTGCAGGGTCTCACAGTTACGTGACCATGTTTTACAAGGTTTAGTTTTTTAAAAAAGCATTTACTTCAGATTTTCAGCAAAATTGGCCCCTAGCAAACAATTGGTTCACTTAATAATAATAATAATTTATTAGATTTGTATGCCGCCCCTCTCCGAAAACTCATGGCGGCTCATAACAATAATAAACAATGTACAAATCCAATATTCAAAAACACAATTTAAAAACGCTTATAATAAAATAATCACACAAACCAATCAAACCATACATAAGCCAAGTAGTTGGGGGAGGTGTCCATTTCCCCATGCCTGGCGGCAAAGGTGAGGTGGGGGGGCAGTTCTGATCTCTGGGGGGAGTTGGTTCCAGAGGGCCGGAGCCACCACAAAGAAGGCTCTTCCCCTGGGTCCCGCCAGACGACATTGTTTAGTTGACGGAACCTGGAGAAGGCCAACTCTGTGGGACTTAATCGGCCGCTTTGATTCGTGCGGCAGTAGACGGTCCCGGAGGTATTCCGGTCAAATGCCACGTAGGGTTTTATAGGTCGTAACCAACACTTTGAATTGTGACCAAAAACTGATCGGCAGCCAGTGCAGGCTTCGGAGTGTTGATGAGACATGGGTGTATCTGGGAAGGCCCATGATTGCTCTCGCGGCCGCATTCTGCACAATCTGAAGTTTCTGAACACTTTTCAAAGGTAGCCCCGGGTCTTCGGAGAGGGGCGGCATACAAATCCAAATAATAAAATAAATAAATAAAAAAGAGAGCGTTGCAGTAGTCCAATCTCGAGGTGATGAGGGCATGAGTGACTGTGAGCAGTGACTCCCTGTCCATGTAGGGCCGCAACTGGTGCACCAGGAGAACCTGGGCAAATGCCCTCCTCACCACAGCTCATAGATGGTGCTGTAATGTTGCGGACACTCTCTGAGGGGGTCAATAATTCCCCCCCAGGGTAATGGACGGACAGATGGAATTGTCCTTGGGAGGCAAAACCCACAGCCACTCCGTCTTGTCAGGGTTGGGTTTGAGTCTGTTCACACCCATCCAGACCCCAACAGCCTCCAGGCACTGGCACATCACTTCCACTTCTTCTCTTAACAACTTCGCTTAACAACTGTGCCATTCGCTTAATGACTGCCAATGGTGAGACGAGGAGCGCCCTTTTATTGGCGTGGATTAAGGCAGCGGTCGATAGAAAGCCGGAGCTCCTGAATGAAGCCTTATGTCTGTAGCCTAACGTCGCGGCCACGATCCCTTGGCCATTCGACAGGCTCCAAAAGGAAGGCTTGAAAAAGCCAGCCTGGTCAAGGAAAGGCCAGGGATTCATTTGGGAGGGCTGGGCCAACTACGAACGGTGTCCAGGGCCAGATCTCAATTAGAGGCCACAGCTGCCGGAGCTAAGGCCTGCCCGACCTCGCTCCGCATTACGACCATCCATCAGGATGCCAATCTTCTCCAAGCCAGGCCTCATCCCACTTCCCCCTACCTCGCAAACGGCATCTGGCAGGAATAAATGTGTGGGCCTTCGGCTGGAGCAGCGAGTGACAGCTGGAATTCAAAATCCCAAGTCTGCTTCAACCCAACTATAGGCCAGATTGGTGTTGGGGAAGCTCGCAGGGGGAAGGAACTCAGGAGTGAAGGAGGTAAATGTAGGTGACAGGTAGATGTAGAAAGGAACCCTTGAATGAAGCGATGGCTGGAAGCAAAGGCCCGCGTCCCAAACTAGGACTGGGTTGAAGGGGGAGAATACAAACCAAAAAGCATCAGCTACCTCAGGGACCACTGCTGGATGGAGTGGGGTGGAAAGAGACACAGAAATTCCAATTGTTGAAAAAACTCATTTTTTAATCTACAACAATCTAAAATAAAGCATCTTAAAAATTTAATACAGACGTGGTGGTTGCCCTTGATGGAAAGGTCGGTAATGGCCTGATGTCCCTTGGCCACGATAACCTGGGGGAGCTCTATCATTGGACGTGCTCCTATAATCTTGGTAACTTTGGGCACGGAATTCACCCAATCTTTGCCTTTTTGGTTCATAAGGGTATCTAGAGGAGAAAGAAGAAGAATTCAAAGCATTCAGTTCAACAGAAGAGGCAAATGACCCTATCTAGATCTTGGGATGCTTCACTCCCTCTGGTGCCAAAGGAATGGAAGAGAACAAGACTATCAGACATGCTTACAAGACTATCAACCCACTTCAGCAGTATCTAGACACCAGAGGAAGGAAAGAAGATGGAGAATGGCAGAGTTGGAGCCTACAAGCCTACACACTTTGTATTGTGGGTCATGATATCACACACGCTTACAAAGAAGGGGCAACACTCACAATGCACACCTAGAAGGTGGCTGAGTGGTGCAGAGATCCCTCCGATGAAGGAATATGCAAGATTGTTAAGAAAAAATGAAAGAAAGGTTGTGACACATCATAGATTCATAGGGTTGAAAGGACCTTAGAGATCTTCTGGTCCAACCCCTGGTCAAGGCAGAAGCCTTATACCATGCCAGTCAAATGGTTGTTCATCTTATTTTTGAAAGCCTCTACCGATGGAGCACCCATAACCCCAGCGGACAAGTTATTTGACTGCTTAATTGCTTTCGCTGTCAGGAAATTTCTCCTTATTTCTAAGCTGGATCTCTTTTAATGAGCCACATCCATAGGCTAGACCAGTGATGGTGAACCTTTTTTTCCCCCGAGTGCCAAAAGAGAGTGTGCATGCGCAATCACACACGCATGAATGCCCACACCTATAATTCAATGCCTGGAGAGGGCGAAAACAGCTTCTCCTGCCCATTGGTGGCCCTCTGGAGGCTGGAAACGGCCTGTTTCCCAACTTCTGGTGGGCCCAGTAGGCTCGTGTTTCATCCTCCCCAGGTTCCAAAGGCATCCCTGGATCCAAGGCAGGGTAAAAAGGTCTTCCCCATCTCTCTGGAAACCAAAAACGCCCTCCCAGAGACTCTGTGTAAGTCAAAAATCAGCTGTCCGGCGCACACATGCACATTGGAGCTGAGCTAGGGCAACGGCTCTCATGCCAATAGATATGGCTCCACGTGCCATCTGTGGCACCCCTGCCATAGGTTCAGCATCACTGGGCTAGACATATTTACCTCCCACAACTATTCCTGGTACTCAAAGAATACTCTTTGGAGTATTGCTGTTGTAAGAGGGTAGGGAGAGCCTAACCCAACCCTACAGTTCTAGTAGTCCCTGCAATCTCCCTTCCATGATCTTTGTGACAACCACCATTCCTTGCTTTTGGCATGCTGACTCTTGCAGATGCCACACGGACTAGCCGAATGGCCTGCTTAGCCCCTCACCTGTATTCCACAGGTCCCTGGTAACAGCACGCTCTGCCGTACTCCTCATAGTGGCGCTTTTGACGCACGCTGGTGCTAGGCTGGTTATTTCCAGCGTGTCTTGAGCTCCAGTGCTGCTCCCGTTGTGCCACATTCCTGGTATTTTCCTGCCAGCGACGCTCGTGCGGGTAGTGTCGGTTCCTGCCCTGCACTGAATAGACATTCCAACTGGGATTAAATTGGCGGTTTTGCTGCCATTCCCTTCGTCCTGCAAGACAAGGAAGGGGAAGAAGCTAGCAGTCTTTCCCAAGAAGCCCACGTGGACTTTGTAATCTGTACTTCTCCCTTTGTCTACTATTCATCTGGTTTTTATTGTCTCTTTTTGAAGAAAATAAGAAAAAGGAGGAGGGGAAACAATAACAGAGCCATCAAAGTCTCCATAGCAGGAACAGCCCATCCAGAGTTGGTCAGGATCGGGCCCTACCTGACGTAATATTCCAAATTGCAGAGAGAAGAGCTGTAATCATTGTAATGACTTTAACAATGTAAAACTCTTCAGTCACGATGAATGTGCAGATTGTAAAGTAATCTGATTGGTTGACCAAAGTATATACCCTAAAGCAGCTTTGCATAGGTGTGTCTTTTGAAGATAGAGCGGGTTGTGGTTTAGTGTTGCTTGTGGTGGCTGAAGAATATCGTGGCTGAAGACTTGTAGCTGAGTATTGTAACTGCGCACACCAAAACGCCCCACCGAGCACCCTTTTCCAAGGGCGCGCACGAAGCAGCGGCCGCCCCCCCCCGCACCTCTAGCCCTCTCGCGCCCCTGGATACTTGCCACTGCCCCTCGCACGCACGCCCGATCCTCCTCTCTTGCTCCTCCGCTGCAGGAGAGGCGGGGCAGGCGTTCTCACAGCGGGGGCCGGCGAAGGCGATTTTCAATGTCGGGCGCACGGGCCGGCACACGCTCTCCCCATTGGCCTGCCAGCCCGCCCGGAACATTCAAAGTAAGAGCGAAGGTTTTTCTTACTTTGAATGTTCCAGGCGGGCTGGCAGGGCGATGGGGGAGAGCGTGCGCCAGCCCGTGCGCCCGACATTGAAAATCACTTTCGCTAGCCTCCAGAGAACGAAAGACAGAGCGACAGAGCAAGATAGAAAGTGAGAAAGAGAGAGAGAGAAAAAGGGGGGAGAGAAAGTGATAGCAGGAGAGAGAGAACGAGAGAGAGAAAGGCTGAGAGAAAGAAAACAAGAAAGAGTGAGAGAGAGAAAGCAAGAGACAGAAAGAAAACAAGAGAGGGAAAGTGAGAAAAAGAGAGAGAGCAAGAGGGGGAGAAAGAGAGAAAGAGAGAGAAAGAAAGAAAGAAAGAGAGAGAGAGATGAGAGGAAGGAAGAGAGTGAGACAGGAAGAAAGCAAGATAGAGAAAGAGAAAGAAAGAGATGAGAGAGGGAGTGAGAGAGAGGAAGAAAGCAAGATAGAGAAAGAGAGAAAGAAAGAAAGAGAGATGAGAGAGGAAGAAAGAGAGAGAGAAGAGTGGAAGGAAGAGAGAGAGAAATGATAGAAAAAAGGGAGAAAAAAAGAGAAATGAGAAAATGATTGAGGCAGAGAATGACAGGAAAGTGAGAGAAACAGAGAGAGAGGTGATTCTTGATTTAAAGCATATGGTAAAAGCACTTAAATAATAACAGAGAAAAAACCCCAGCCCTCACCTGTTTTTATTAATAGTTTTGCTGGTTGTTTTAGTTTTAATAGTAATGGATTTTGGTTTTTTTTAATTACCGGCATTAATTTATTTTAATTAAAAAAAGTAAGGGATTTATTTATTTAATTAATTAATTAATTAATGCCACAAAGGATACTGCATCTCCTTTGCGGCATTTCAGCAGGAATTGGACTTTGTTTGTGGCTATGTAGAGATTCTTGGCTGATTCCTCTTTTAATTCCATCCCCATGTTCAGCCTCTTCTTCCCTATACCTCCAAACTCAAAAAGACTCCTGGCCCAATTATAAGCCGAGGCACCTACTTTTGCCACAAAAACTGGGAAAACTTATTGACTTGAATATAAGTCCAGGGTGGAAAATACAGTGGCTATTGGTAACTTATAAAAGTGGAATATTCTTCTATTGTAGCTTCGTAAAATTGTTTTTGTAGGAGAATAAAAAAACATATGAAGAACGGTTGCAGGAACTGGGTATATCTAATTTAAAGAAAAAAGGAACCATGGGAGACATGATAGCATTCTTCCAATATCTCAGAGTTTGCCACAAAGAAGAAAGAGTCAACCTATTCTCCAAAGCATCTGAGGGCAGAACAAGAAGCAATGGGTGGAAACTAAACAAGGAGAGAAGCAACTTAGAACTAAGGAGAAAATTCCTGACAGTTGGAACAATGAATCTGTGGAACAGCCTGCCACCAAAAGTTGTGAATGCTCCAACACTGGAAGTTTTTAAGAAGATGTTAGATACCCATTTGTCTGAAGTAGTGTAGGGTTTCCTGCCTAGGCAAGGGGTTAGACCAGAAGACCTCCAAGGTCCCTTCCAACCCTGTTATTATTATATTATATAACTTTTTCCCTTCCAAAATGTTTTTCATTTATTGCATCTTTCTTCCTCCCCTTCCAAAATCTTTCTTTTTTTTTAATTCCAAAAACCTCTTAAAATATCTTTAGGAATGTTATCTTAATCTTAAAACCTGTTATCTTAATCTTCATTACAATATCATTATAATTTTCTTAATAATTGGAATTTCATATATTCTTTCAAAACAATTGCTTAAATCAAACTTCCATGTGATAAATATTCAGATTTTCCATTTAAAACGTGTTTCATAAGTTAAAATCATTATTACTATCTCAATAGATCAGTAAATTGGCGGTTACTCAATCATTAACTGTAAAATCTTTCTTCTACATGATATAGGTAAATCTATTCATATTAATTACGTAGAACAAATGATTAATGACAAAATTCATACTATTATATTATCCTAACCTTTGTATTGTTTTATACAAGTCAGCGTTAACAATCCTCTTGGGTAGGATAAGTATAGTTGGAAGAAAAAGTTTAATTACACAGAGTTATCCCCACTTTAAGCAACATTTTCTTACAAAATAACCTATCCTGTTAATCAAATTTAAATGGGTAACTTACATTTTACTTGTACATTTTATTTACTTGTAAAATATTGTTGCTGGCTTGATCAGAAGAGAAAGCCTTGGTTCCTTCCTTCTAAAAGTCTCTTCAACCCTCCCGCCCCTTCCCCCAGTGCTTCCTGTAGAGGAGGAGCTGTGATTGGTACAGCTTGCTGCCAATCAGATAGCTCTCTCAGTGCCTCCTTTCTGTGTAGAGAAGGAGCTGTGATTGGTTCAGCCTGCTGCCAATCAGGCAGCTCAGGGGTAGCAAGAGCAGAAAGAAAAAAAACCCTCCTGTTGCCAGCCACGAGGTTTCTTTCCTCCCTGCCTTTCACATTGGAGCTTTGAGACAGTTTTCAGGTCAGTGAAAGTCAGTGACTCTAGTATAAGTCGAGGTTGGATTTTTCAGCACATTTTTGTGCTGAAAATATCGACTTATATTCGAGTATATACGGTATTAATTTCTTTTAATAAAAAAGAAGGGATTTATTTATTTATTTATTTATTTATTTATTTATTTCTATGCCGCCCAGTCCCAGGTTTTTCCTTATTTCCAGATTGCATTTCTTCTTGGTGAGGTTCCACCCATTGCTTCTTGTACTATCTTCAGGTGGCATGGAGAATAAATAGATGCCATCTGCTCTGTGGCAGCCCTTTAAGGATTGGGAAACTACTATTATATTCCCCCTCAGCTTTCTATTAGTTGAGCTAAACATACTCCTTCTCTTAGCCCTTGGTCATAGGATTTAGCCTCTAGGCCAGGGGTGTCAAACTCAATTGCATTGAGGGCCACATCAGGGCTGTGTTTGACCTCAGAGGGCCGGAGGAGGGCTTGCCCAGGGTGTGTGGCCATGGTGGCATGGCACGGGATTTGGGGGGCAGTAGTTTTAAAATGGCGGGGGAGGGCAGGCACTTAGGCTGTATTGGGCCCCAAAATCCCTGATGGCGGCCCTGGAGATAGCTACAGTGTAAATAGGCAAAGAGGCACCAGACTGAAAACCTCTCACCTGTGCGGCTGAAATGTTCCCCAGGTGGCTGGTTGTATTGTCTGTAGGCATCTCCGTGCATCCTGGCTGAGTGAGGAGGACCTGGCGGCTGCGGCTTTGGGCGAAGGGGGTGAAGGGTGCCAAGAGACCTGGCACTAGCTTTGCTGGGCCCTGGAATTTCCGGGTGAAGCTGCGTTTCTTCCTCTTCCTCCTTCTGCTTCTTCTTCTTCGGTTCCTGCCGAGCAGAAAGACAACATCGTCAGAGAACTCAAAAGGCCAGCAGTAACAATGGTTGGGGTCTTATAAACCAGGGGCTGGGGAGGAGGGATTGAGCTGGAGAGGGCCTCTTCTAGAGGGACGGATTAAAGAGACAAACAGAAAGAATAGGTTTTCCATCCTCCACCTCTTCCTTTGTGACCAAAGATGTCTTCACTATCAAGGTTTGATGAAGAGAAAGAAAAGAGAAAGACAAGGAAAAGAGCACAATCCCACCTAAAAGTCTCAGGCAGAATTCCTCTAGTTGCTGGGGTTTTCTTCCGCGCAAGATGTTCCCCTTCCTTCCTTCTCTATTTGTGATCCCTTCCATTCTTCCGCACAACACAAACATACACAAACACACGCCTCTGTTCTTACCTCCTGCTCCCGGTCTCGCTTTCTGCTTGCCTTTTTATATAATTTGTACAATTTCTGGGTGTTAAATTCGATAAATTTCGAAACATAAATCCATAGATTCCTGAAAGGAGAGAGACATACATTTAAATTTTCTCTACAGGAACTGGGCCAAAAGCCCAAACTTTTCATGCCGGGGAAAAGTGATGCCCCAAACAAACAAGGATGGAGGGGTATTTTATTCTGGGGCCAAAAATCCCCTCTTACACTCCTTCTACTTCCTAAAATGTCTTGCTTCAAACTTGAGTCACGAAGATTCCCAAAGTCTGCAGATCTTGGTCTAAGCATGGCATGAACCAGTCTGCCACTTCTCTTAACTACTGCCGATGCCTGTACCGTGGTTTTCTGGCAGTTTGGACTAAAATATGAATTTACAGGAATTCAGCACAATTGGAGACTGCATCTCCTTTGTGGCATTTCAGCAGGAATTGGACTTAGTTTGTTTGTGGCTATGTAGAGATTCTTGGCTGATTCCTCTTTTAATTCCATCCCCAGGTTCAGCCTCTTCTTCCCTATACCTCCAAACTCAAAAAGACTCCTGACCCCTAGGTTTGACTGCAACATGAGAGAGGGAGGGAGGGGCTCACGTTTTCCATGTGTCCAAAACATCTGGTTCAATATGGATTTTCACACACTCCATAATGTGGTCCCCGATATTAAGTAGGCAAGTCCGGGTTTGCTCCAGCAGCTCTTGGTCCGAAAGTCCTTTGTCTGGTTTGTCCAACTTCTTCAGTGACTTTTTCACCGGCTTCATCAGCTTTTTGCACTTGGAGGACAGAAAAAACAAAGTTCTGCATTAATCGCACATCAGAAGAAAGGCCGAGTGAAGAGAGACCCTGACTTAGGAAAACCTTTGGAGGCTGGGCGGGGGGGGGCTTGAATTTGGGGGAGGGGATCTGCTGTGGGCCCCCTTCTAAGATGGCAGCCACCAGAGTTTTCTTTGTTCCCGAGACAAGTCAAACATGCTGCAGAGAGGACAACCTTTGAGTGGAAGGTTCCTCCTTCTTGCAGGGAGAATCTCCTTTTCCAATCCCCTCTCAGCCAATCTCTGATTCTCCTGTTTGAGAGATAAACTGGTGGTGGGAAAAGTCACTGTCTGTCGAGATGGAAACGCCAAGGACCGGTGTTTGGCTCGGCAGCATGTCAGATTTCTCAACTAAGGACCGATGACCCTCCTCAGCATCCAGAGGGTCCTGCGATCTACATTCGGACGCTTGGCAACCGCTTCCTATTGATGGCGGTAGGAGAGTCCTGTGGTCATTGCGGTTCCCTTAACAACCACGTTTCTAACTGCAGCGATTCACTTAGCAACTGTAGCAAGAAAGGTCGTAAAATGGGGGCAAAACTCACTTAGCTAATTTCCCACTTAACAAACATAAATTCTGGGGTCAATTGTAATCGTACGTCTTCCTGTTTTATTTGGTTCTGTCCTAAAGAAAGTCTGAAGTCTGAAGACGTAAGCAGATTTTGTAATTAAATAGCTGCTGCTCTCGTGAGTCAAAGGGAAATTTTGTAGGGTGGATGACCAGCCCTCTTTGATTTTCCCCCCTTTTTGTGCCTAGAGAAGACTCACAATTCTGAATGTAGCTTGGTCCAGTTCATCCTCTTCCTCCATGGGAACCGGTTTTTCCTCGGCAGCTTTGGGCTGTAAAAAGACAAGAGGAGACAGCATCCCTCATGAAAGAGCACAGGCTGGAAAGTCACAGATATGTCAATAAGGAAACGGAAGGAAAAGACCAAAATAAAAAACAAGGGTGGTGAGAAACTTACATTTTGCTGCCTGGAATTTCCAGGCGATTCCTTTGCCCCTTCAAACAGGGCTCTCCATCTTTATGATAATTAACTGCAGCACAAGATTTACTCTGTTCTGTCGGGACCGACTCTAAAGGGGAGATGCTCATCTCCCTTTTTAACCGAGGGAGGCAGCATTGTCCGAAAACAATGTCTGTGCACGTGTGGCCTGCCTGGCTATATGTCAGAGGCACCTTCTCACCAGAGTGGTACTTACTCATCTACTCACATTTGCATGCTTTCGAACTGCTTGGTGGGCAGAGGAGCTGAGGCAAGTAACGGGAGCTCTCCCATTAGGTGCTATGCGGGTCTCGAACCCAAGCTGTCAGCTGTCCAGCTGACAAACCCAGCGTCTTTAACCACTGAGCCATCGCGGCCCATTTTTGTGATAATGAGACTCCCTAAACCAGTGATGGCATATCTGTTGGCACACGAGCCATTGCCCTAGCTCAGCTCCAATGTGCATGTATGTGCCAGCCAGCTGATATTTGGCTCACACAGAGGCTCTGGGAGGGCATATTTGGCTTCCCGAGAGGCCCCGGGGGGATGGATGAGGACGTTTTTACCCTCCTTTGGCTACAAAGAGCCTGGGGAGGATGAAGCAAGAGGCTACTGCGACCACCAGAAGTTGGGACTCATGCCGTTTATGGCCTCCACAGGGCCTCTGGGGGGCAGGAGAAGCTGTTTTGCCCTCCCCGTGTATTGAATTATGGGTGTGGGCACTCACGCATGAGCGATAGCATGCATGCTCCCTCTTTCGGCACCCAAGGAGAAAAAGGTTTACCATCACTGCCCTAAACGAATGGAATTAGACATCCCTCTCATGAATAAAACCAAGAAATATGCATTTCACTTTCTAAAAGAGATGTAATTTTTTATTATTATTATTATTATTATTATTATTATTATTATTATTATTATTATTATTATTATTATTATAATAGATGCTTTTTGTCTTTCTATTCTGAATGTCAGAGATGTAAAATATTGGACATAAAAACGATCACGAACCCTTTTGCATCCCTCTTTAGCAGGAAAGCTCCCGCCATTCACAGGCCTCTCACTGGTGGACATTTTTGAAAGATAGTTAAGCAACTCTCAAAACTCAGTCCAACCTTTTCTTCCTATGTTGAGTGGGAAAAGCTTTTGGGTTTTTAAAAAATGCTCTTCCACTTAGGTAACCCTATCCAATCCTTCTTAGCTTCCTAGTTCTAATAAGGACAGCCAAAGTGCCTAAAGAATGAAGTTCTTGAATGAAAGTTCTAGCCATAATATGGAGTTGATTTTAACCAAGGTTCAATTATTCACATAAACACACACGGCCATGTTATTAACACATATATGTGAACCTTGGTTAAAATCAGCACGGTTTTGATGAAAATCAGCCACCATGCCTACACCAGTAGTTATCTGTTCCATTTCATCCTGTCTTTCTTCCTGTTCTTGACTTTTGGTTGACTGCTGAGCTGTGACTTCTTCACTTTTGGTTGACTGCTGAGCTTTGAGTTATTCAATTTTGGCTAAGTGCTGACCTTTGCTTTCTTGGATTTTGGCTAATGGTTGAAATTTGATATATTGAGTTTTGCTTAAATGCTCAGCTTTGTTTTTGTGACTTTGGGCTACCTGCCTATTGTTGTTTTTGTGGCTTTGGGCTAACTGCTTAGCCTTATTTTTCTGGATTTTGATTGGCAGCTTAACCTTCCTTTTTTTGACTTTGGATTATGAACTGACCTTTGCTTTCTGGGAGTTTGGCTAAGCGCTGACCTTTGATTTCTAGGACTTTGGCTAAGCGTTGACCTTCGATTTCTGGCGTTTTGGTTAGCAGACGCTCGGGCAACGCAGGGAGCCCTCGCGGGTGTTTTAAGGCCGGGATAACTTTTCTCCAGCCACCTTTTCCTGCCGGTTTCCCAGCCCCCGCCCACCTCGCCCCGCACCCCCACCCCCGCCTGGCCCTTTGCACGGCTGAAGCTTCGCTCCCGGAGTGTGAAGTCCATTTAAGGCGCAGCACGGCGACTTCCAGTCCGCAGGAGCCACCAAGAGAGAGAAGCGGCGCTGGTTCGGGGAAGGGAGGAGCGGCCGGCTCTGCCACTGTGTTGATCCCTCCCTCCTCCCGGGCAGACTTAATCGCTGACCGGTCCCTTCTCTTCAAAGCGGGAAGTTGCGGGAGGAACCATACGGAGAGGTGAAAAGGGAGCCAAGAGCAGGAGGACTTTTTGCACGCATAGGCACACGCGAACGTTGGAATAGGGGCGCAGGTGTCTGCAGATGACGCTCGCCCAAAGGTTGGGTTGCTTAACCCTAAGGTTGTGTAGACTCAGGGATACAAGGTCATGGTTGCCCCAAAGTTTCTTTCTTTCTTTCTTTCTTTCTTTCTTTCTTTCTTTCTTCCTTTCCTTCCTTCCGTCCTTCTTTCCATCCTTCTTTTCTTTCTCTCTCTCTCCCTCCCTCCTTCCTTTGTCTCTCTCTCTCTCCCTTCCTTCCTTCCTTTCTCTCCCCTCCCTCCCACCCTTCCTTTCTTCCTTCCTTTCTCTCTCCTTTCCTTCCTTCCCTCCTTCCTCTCTCCCGTACCTCCCTCCCTCCCTTTCTCTCTCTTTCTCTTTCCTTCCTTTCTTCCAATTTCTTTCTTTCGTCCGTCTTTCCTTCCTTCCCTCCTTCCTCTCTCTCCCTCCCTCCCTCCCGTCCTTTCTCTCTCTCTCTCTCTTTCCTTCCTTCCCTCCTTCCTCTCTCCCGTACCTCCCTCCCTTTCTCTCTCTTTCTCTTTCCTTCCTTTCTTCCAATTTCTTTCTTTCGTCCTTCTTTCCTTCCTTCCCTCCTTCCTCTCTCCCGTACCTCCCTCCCTTTCTCTCTCTTTCTCTTTCCTTCCTTTCTTCCAATTTCTTTCTTTCGTCCGTCTTTCCTTCCTTCCCTCCTTCCTCTCTCTCCCTCCCTCCCTCCCATCCTTTCTCTCTCTCTCTCTCTTTCCTTCCTTCCTTCCTTCCTTCCTTCCTCTTTCTTTCTTTCTTTTATAACAATAGCATATATACAGTATTGGGTAGAACTGAGTCCGGACTGCTAAAACCATCCCAATTTCTCATGCGGCCCCGTGGCAAAATTAATTGCCCAACCCTATTCCAGGATTTTGTCTGACTGTTTACCTTTGCTTTGCTTTGCTGAACCTTCGGTATTTTGAACATCCTGAGCCATTCGTTCATTTTTTGGCTTTACTTTCGATGAACCTTCGATTATCTTCCTAATTTAACTACTCACCCTCCACTGCCACCAAGTCCCAAATTCCCTCTAGTTTACTACTTACTATTTCAAAACAAGAAAACAAACAACAAGAACTTTGTCAACCTACTCCAAACCTCAGCCCCTTTAGATGACCCTAACTATCCACCCACCCAACCCCAAATTCCCTCTCGCTATATATCTATAACCCTCTACCTATATACCTATAACTTCCTACTATTTCAAAAAACAAGGACACTAATAAAAAGAAATTTCTTTGCTAGCCTTTCCAATACAGGAACGCAGAATTGACCTGAAACCTTGAATTAGACTAACTAATGAAGAGCCATGTATGAAGTATGTCTGCTCTTCTCTTTGGCTAAATTAAAACTGCTCCATTCCCTTAGTAACAACTGAAACCTGTCAGGTGGGGGCTACTCAAGTGGACCAATAGGAAGCCCCCTCCTCCAACTGCCATCATCCCTGGGTTCCAAGTTCTAAATCCCATTTCTCAGTGAGGTTAGAGTCAACTGACGTGGTAGACCATCCATCTGGTCTAAGTTTCAAATGTTGGCTTTGAAAGCAGCAGACTGGATTTCTAGTTCCCCTCTTAGCATCACATCTGGCTGGGTCACTTGGGGCCAATCACTCCTTCTCAGCCACACCTCAAAAGATCATTCGGAGGGGGGGGAGAGTATACTGCCCGGAGCTCATTATAAAAGTAATCAAGGCAGGATGCCTACTCCTGTTCTGGTACTTAGGAAAATAAACTAGGTAACGAGGCCAGTATTACTCCAGTCCTGCCTCCTCCAGGTGCAACTTTTAGGAATTCTTTGAAAGTGAACTCAGTCTGCTCCTAAATTGTGAGCCCAATCTGACCATCACAACACCAGGAGGACATCCAGATGTACACACAAAGCTATGTTTTTCTGTGCTTCAACCACATGAACATCTATCTAATAATCTGCCACTTCATATTTTATCTTTCTTGACTGTGCAATGAGTTGAACACATACTAAATCTTACACATGGTCATTTTGCCATTCTAGGCCCTTCTGGGTTGTTTTGTTTGTTTTATCAGCTGCCTGTAGTTTTTCCTCTTGTTCCTCGGTTGGCTCCAAAGACCACAAAGTTAGGTCCTCTTGGAGAAATCCATCCCTTGTTTCTACCAAAAACAATCCCAAGTTCATTTGCCCAATTTTCGTTGTCTAATTCTGCCCTTTCCATCTCAGTTCCACCATGGGCAATACCCATTCAGGAAAGAGACACAATGGCGTAGCCCAGAGGTCTTCAAACTTGGCAACTTTAAGACTTGTGGACTTCAACTCCCAGAATTCTCCAGCCAGCATAGCTGGGTGGAGAATTCTGGGAGTTGAAGTCCACAAGTCTTAAAGTTGCCAAGTTTGGGGACCCTTGGCGTAGCCAATGGATGCAGATTTGCTTGTTGTGACATACAAAGAGTATCGCATTGGTCTAGCGTGAGTGAGCAAATAGATGCTTCCAGGGATGGGCTTCTTTCCAGACCGGGGGGCGGGGGGCGGGGAACGTAGTGGGGTAGAGAAAATGGAGCTCCACCACAGAGCACCCAATTTGCACCGGAAGATGTTGAAAGAAAATGCAGGGTGTCCTCTTTGGGCAGCTTTTATGTTCTTCCCAAAGCCGGCGATTCTGCTACAAACAAAGTGTCGAGGAAAAGTATCAGGAGATCAGATCTGGAATTGATTCTATGTGATCTGGGGAGAAAGCAAGGAGGAGAGGGATAGATAGAGGAGAGGGAGATAGAGAGAGAGAGGGGAGGGTGGAGAAAAGAAAGAAACAGACTGATGAATAATAGCAAGACTGGGTGTTAAAAATAGGTGATTGAATTTTGATTGATTGGGAAATGTGTATGCCATTGATTTATTCTCTAGGTATTATGCGTTGATGTATATATGGAAACTACTGTATAGCGAATGTATCTATGTTGGTCTGTCTGTCTGTCTGTCTGTCTGTCTGTCTGTCACATATTTTTCTGACAAGTGCTTAGTGGCCATTTGAAGTTATGACAGACATTCCCAGGGGCACAGTTACGATTCAGTTCTGAACGCCTGATGGTCAAGCCTTAGTAAAGCTACACCTTGAGTACTGCATCCAGTTTTGGTCACCATACTACAAAAAGGAAATTGAAACTCTGGAGAAAGCGCAGATGAGAGCAACCAGGATGATTAGAGAACTGGAGGCTAAATCAGAGGAAGAGCAGTTGAGGGAACCGGGCATGGCTAGTCTGGTGAAGAGGAGGACCAGGGGACACAGGATAACGGTGTTCCAATATTTGCAGGGCTGCCCCAGAGAGGAGGGGGTCAGGCTGTTTTCCAAGGCACCAGAAGTCCAGACGAGGAATCACGGATGGAAGCTGACCAAGGAGAGATTCAACCTGGAAATAAGGAGGGACTTTCTGACGGTGAGAGCGATCAGCCAGTGGAAGAGAAGTTGCCTGTGGAGGTTGTGAGAGCTCCAACACTTGAGACTTTCAAGGGGAGACTGGACGGCCATTTGTCCGAAATGGTATAGGGCCGTGATGGCGAACCTATGGCATGGGTGGAACAGGGGGCACGTGGAGCTGTATCTGAGGGCACACAAGCTCTAGTGCGCGTATTGTGTGTGCATGTGGGGGGAGAGGGCAATGCATTATGGGTGTGGGCTATTGCGCATGCGCACATCCTTTTTGACACCCGAGCAAAAAAAAGGTTCGCCATCCCTGGTGGAGGGTCTCCTGCTTGAGTGGGGGACGGAGGTTGGACTAGATGACCTCTAAGGTCCCTTCCAACTCTGATAGTAATCTAGTCTCCTCCCCAGGCTTCTGCCTGAATGTTAGTTAACTGGCCTGGCATTTATGGCCGTTTGCAGGGTCTCACAGTTACGTGACCATGTTTTACAAGGTTTAGTTTTTTAAAAAAGCATTTACTTCAGATTTTCAGCAAAATTGGCCCCTAGCAAACAATTGGTTCACTTAATAATAATAATAATTTATTAGATTTGTATGCCGCCCCTCTCCGAAAACTCATGGCGGCTCATAACAATAATAAACAATGTACAAATCCAATATTCAAAAACACAATTTAAAAACGCTTATAATAAAATAATCACACAAACCAATCAAACCATACATAAGCCAAGTAGTTGGGGGAGGTGTCCATTTCCCCATGCCTGGCGGCAAAGGTGAGTTTTCAACAACTAACGAAAGGTGAGGTGGGGGGGCAGTTCTGATCTCTGGGGGGAGTTGGTTCCAGAGGGCCGGAGCCACCACAAAGAAGGCTCTTCCCCTGGGTCCCGCCAGACGACATTGTTTAGTTGACGGAACCTGGAGAAGGCCAACTCTGTGGGACTTAATCGGCCGCTTTGATTCGTGCGGCAGTAGACGGTCCCGGAGGTATTCCGGTCAAATGCCACGTAGGGTTTTATAGGTCGTAACCAACACTTTGAATTGTGACCAAAAACTGATCGGCAGCCAGTGCAGGCTTCGGAGTGTTGATGAGACATGGGTGTATCTGGGAAGGCCCATGATTGCTCTCGCGGCCGCATTCTGCACAATCTGAAGTTTCTGAACACTTTTCAAAGGTAGCCCCATGTAGAGAGCGTTGCAGTAGTCCAATCTCGAGGTGATGAGGGCATGAGTGACTGTGAGCAGTGACTCCCTGTCCATGTAGGGCCGCAACTGGTGCACCAGGAGAACCTGGGCAAATGCCCTCCTCACCACAGCTCATAGATGGTGCTGTAATGTTGCGGACACTCTCTGAGGGGGTCAATAATTCCCCCCCAGGGTAATGGACGGACAGATGGAATTGTCCTTGGGAGGCAAAACCCACAGCCACTCCGTCTTGTCAGGGTTGGGTTTGAGTCTGTTCACACCCATCCAGACCCCAACAGCCTCCAGGCACTGGCACATCACTTCCACTTCTTCTCTTAACAACTTCGCTTAACAACTGTGCCATTCGCTTAATGACTGCCAATGGTGAGACGAGGAGCGCCCTTTTATTGGCGTGGATTAAGGCAGCGGTCGATAGAAAGCCGGAGCTCCTGAATGAAGCCTTATGTCTGTAGCCTAACGTCGCGGCCACGATCCCTTGGCCATTCGACAGGCTCCAAAAGGAAGGCTTGAAAAAGCCAGCCTGGTCAAGGAAAGGCCAGGGATTCATTTGGGAGGGCTGGGCCAACTACGAACGGTGTCCAGGGCCAGATCTCAATTAGAGGCCACAGCTGCCGGAGCTAAGGCCTGCCCGACCTCGCTCCGCATTACGACCATCCATCAGGATGCCAATCTTCTCCAAGCCAGGCCTCATCCCACTTCCCCCTACCTCGCAGACGGCATCTGGCAGGAATAAATGTGTGGGCCTTCGGCTGGAGCAGCGAGTGACAGCTGGAATTCAAAATCCCAAGTCTGCTTCAACCCAACTATAGGCCAGATTGGTGTTGGGGAAGCTCGCAGGGGGAAGGAACTCAGGAGTGAAGGAGGTAAATGTAGGTGACAGGTAGATGTAGAAAGGAACCCTTGAATGAAGCGATGGCTGGAAGCAAAGGCCCGCGTCCCAAACTAGGACTGGGTTGAAGGGGGAGAATACAAACCAAAAAGCATCAGCTACCTCAGGGACCACTGCTGGATGGAGTGGGGTGGAAAGAGACACAGAAATTCCAATTGTTGAAAAAACTCATTTTTTAATCTACAACAATCTAAAATAAAGCATCTTAAAAATTTAATACAGACGTGGTGGTTGCCCTTGATGGAAAGGTCGGTAATGGCCTGATGTCCCTTGGCCACGATAACCTGGGGGAGCTCTATCATTGGACGTGCTCCTATAATCTTGGTAACTTTGGGCACGGAATTCACCCAATCTTTGCCTTTTTGGTTCATAAGGGTATCTAGAGGAGAAAGAAGAAGAATTCAAAGCATTCAGTTCAACAGAAGAGGCAAATGACCCTATCTAGATCTTGGGATGCTTCACTCCCTCTGGTGCCAAAGGAATGGAAGAGAACAAGACTATCAGACATGCTTACAAGACTATCAACCCACTTCAGCAGTATCTAGACACCAGAGGAAGGAAAGAAGATGGAGAATGGCAGAGTTGGAGCACAAGCCTACACACTTTGTATTGTGGGTCATGATATCACACACGCTTACAAAGAAGGGGCAACACTCACAATGCACACCTAGAAGGTGGCTGAGTGGTGCAGAGATCCCTCCGATGAAGGAATATGCAAGATTGTTAAGAAAAAATGAAAGAAAGGTTGTGACACATCATAGATTCATAGGGTTGAAAGGACCTTAGAGATCTTCTGGTCCAACCCCTGGTCAAGGCAGAAGCCTTATACCATGCCAGTCAAATGGTTGTTCATCTTATTTTTGAAAGCCTCTACCGATGGAGCACCCATAACCCCAGCGGACAAGTTATTTGACTGCTTAATTGCTTTCGCTGTCAGGAAATTTCTCCTTATTTCTAAGCTGGATCTCTTTTAATGAGCCACATCCATAGGCTAGACCAGTGATGGTGAACCTTTTTTCCCCCCGAGTGCCAAAAGAGAGTGTGCATGCGCAATCACACACGCATGAATGCCCACACCTATAATTCAATGCCTGGAGAGGGCGAAAACAGCTTCTCCTGCCCATTGGTGGCCCTCTGGAGGCTGGAAACGGCCTGTTTCCCAACTTCTGGTGGGCCCAGTAGGCTCGTGTTTCATCCTCCCCAGGTTCCAAAGGCATCCCTGGATCCAAGGCAGGGTAAAAAGGTCTTCCCCATCTCTCTGGAAACCAAAAACGCCCTCCCAGAGACTCTGTGTAAGTCAAAAATCAGCTGTCCGGCGCACACATGCACATTGGAGCTGAGCTAGGGCAACGGCTCTCATGCCAATAGATATGGCTCCACGTGCCATCTGTGGCACCCCTGCCATAGGTTCAGCATCACTGGGCTAGACATATTTACCTCCCACAACTATTCCTGGTACTCAAAGAATACTCTTTGGAGTATTGCTGTTGTAAGAGGGTAGGGAGAGCCTAACCCAACCCTACAGTTCTAGTAGTCCCTGCAATCTCCCTTCCATGATCTTTGTGACAACCACCATTCCTTGCTTTTGGCATGCTGACTCTTGCAGATGCCACACGGACTAGCCGAATGGCCTGCTTAGCCCCTCACCTGTATTCCACAGGTCCCTGGTAACAGCACGCTCTGCCGTACTCCTCATAGTGGCGCTTTTGACGCACGCTGGTGCTAGGCTGGTTATTTCCAGCGTGTCTTGAGCTCCAGTGCTGCTCCCGTTGTGCCACATTCCTGGTATTTTCCTGCCAGCGACGCTCGTGCGGGTAGTGTCGGTTCCTGCCCTGCACTGAATAGACATTCCAACTGGGATTAAATTGGCGGTTTTGCTGCCATTCCCTTCGTCCTGCAAGACAAGGAAGGGGAAGAAGCTAGCAGTCTTTCCCAAGAAGCCCACGTGGACTTTGTAATCTGTACTTCTCCCTTTGTCTACTATTCATCTGGTTTTTATTGTCTCTTTTTGAAGAAAATAAGAAAAAGGAGGAGGGGAAACAATAACAGAGCCATCAAAGTCTCCATAGCAGGAACAGCCCATCCAGAGTTGGTCAGGATCGGGCCCTACCTGACGTAATATTCCAAATTGCAGAGAGAAGAGCTGTAATCATTGTAATGACTTTAACAATGTAAAACTCTTCAGTCACGATGAATGTGCAGATTGTAAAGTAATCTGATTGGTTGACCAAAGTATATACCCTAAAGCAGCTTTGCATAGGTGTGTCTTTTGAAGATAGAGCGGGTTGTGGTTTAGTGTTGCTTGTGGTGGCTGAAGAATATCGTGGCTGAAGACTTGTAGCTGAGTATTGTAACTGCGCACACCAAAACGCCCCACCGAGCACCCTTTTCCAAGGGCGCGCACGAAGCAGCGGCCGCCCCCCCCCCCCGCACCTCTAGCCCTCTCGCGCCCCTGGATACTTGCCACTGCCCCTCGCACGCACGCCCGATCCGCCTCTCTTGCTCCTCCGCTGCAGGAGAGGCGGGGCAGGCGTTCTCACAGCGGGGGCCGGCGAAGGCGATTTTCAATGTCGGGCGCACGGGCCGGCACACGCTCTCCCCATTGGCCTGCCAGCCCGCCCGGAACATTCAAAGTAAGAGCGAAGGTTTTTCTTACTTTGAATGTTCCAGGCGGGCTGGCAGGGCGATGGGGAGAGCGTGCGCCAGCCCGTGCGCCCGACATTGAAAATCACTTTCGCTAGCCTCCGGAGAACGAAAGACAGAGCGACAGAGCAAGATAGAAAGTGAGAAAGAGAGAGAGAGAAAAAGGGGGGAGAGAAAGTGATAGCAAGAGAGAGAGAACGAGAGAGAGAAAGGCTGAGAGAAAGAAAACAAGAAAGAGTGAGAGAGAGAAAGCAAGAGACAGAAAGAAAACAAGAGAGGGAAAGTGAGAAAAAGAGAGAGAGCAAGAGGGGGAGAAAGAGAGAAAGAGAGAGAAAGAAAGAAAGAAAGAGAGAGAGAGAGATGAGAGGAAGGAAGAGAGTGAGACAGGAAGAAAGCAAGATAGAGAAAGAGAAAGAAAGAGATGAGAGAGGGAGTGAGAGAGAGGAAGAAAGCAAGATAGAGAAAGAGAGGAAGAAAGAAAGAGAGATGAGAGAGGAAGAAAGAGAGAGAGAAGAGTGGAAGGAAGAGAGAGAGAAATGATAGAAAAAAGGGAGAAAAAAAGAGAAATGAGAAAATGATTGAGGCAGAGAATGACAGGAAAGTGAGAGAAACAGAGAGAGAGGTGATTCTTGATTTAAAGCATATGGTAAAAGCACTTAAATAATAACAGAGAAAAAACCCCAGCCCTCACCTGTTTTTATTAATAGTTTTGCTGGTTGTTTTAGTTTTAATAGTAATGGATTTTGGGTTTTTTTAATTACTGGCATTAATTTATTTTAATTAAAAAAAGTAAGGGATTTATTTAATTAATTAATTAATTAATTAATGCCACAAAGGATACTGCATCTCCTTTGCGGCATTTCAGCAGGAATTGGACTTTGTTTGTGGCTATGTAGAGATTCTTGGCTGATTCCTCTTTTAATTCCATCCCCATGTTCAGCCTCTTCTTCCCTATACCTCCAAACTCAAAAAGACTCCTGGCCCAATTATAAGCCGAGGCACCTACTTTTGCCACAAAAACTGGGAAAACTTATTGACTTGAATATAAGTCCAGGGTGGAAAATACAGTGGCTATTGGTAACTTATAAAAGTGGAATATTCTTCTATTGTAGCTTCGTAAAATTGTTTTTGTAGGAGAATAAAAAAACATATGAAGAACGGTTGCAGGAACTGGGTATATCTAATTTAAAGAAAAAAGGAACCATGGGAGACATGATAGCATTCTTCCAATATCTCAGAGTTTGCCACAAAGAAGAAAGAGTCAACCTATTCTCCAAAGCATCTGAGGGCAGAACAAGAAGCAATGGGTGGAAACTAAACAAGGAGAGAAGCAACTTAGAACTAAGGAGAAAATTCCTGACAGTTGGAACAATGAATCTGTGGAACAGCCTGCCACCAAAAGTTGTGAATGCTCCAACACTGGAAGTTTTTAAGAAGATGTTAGATACCCATTTGTCTGAAGTAGTGTAGGGTTTCCTGCCTAGGCAAGGGGTTAGACCAGAAGACCTCCAAGGTCCCTTCCAACCCTGTTATTATTATATTATATAACTTTTTCCCTTCCAAAATGTTTTTCATTTATTGCATCTTTCTTCCTCCCCTTCCAAAATCTTTCTTTTTTTTTAATTCCAAAAACCTCTTAAAATATCTTTAGGAATGTTATCTTAATCTTAAAACCTGTTATCTTAATCTTCATTACAATATCATTATAATTTTCTTAATAATTGGAATTTCATATATTCTTTCAAAACAATTGCTTAAATCAAACTTCCATGTGATAAATATTCAGATTTTCCATTTAAAACGTGTTTCATAAGTTAAAATCATTATTACTATCTCAATAGATCAGTAAATAACAATTGGCGGTTACTCAATCATTAACTGTAAAATCTTTCTTCTACATGATATAGGTAAATCTATTCATATTAATTACGTAGAACAAATGATTAATGACAAAATTCATACTATTATATTATCCTAACCTTTGTATTGTTTTATACAAGTCAGCGTTAACAATCCTCTTGGGTAGGATAAGTATAGTTGGAAGAAAAAGTTTAATTACACAGAGTTATCCCCACTTTAAGCAACATTTTCTTACAAAATAACCTATCCTGTTAATCAAATTTAAATGGGTAACTTACATTTTACTTGTACATTTTATTTACTTGTAAAATATTGTTGCTGGCTTGATCAGAAGAGAAAGCCTTGGTTCCTTCCTTCTAAAAGTCTCTTCAACCCTCCCGCCCCTTCCCCCAGTGCTTCCTGTAGAGGAGGAGCTGTGATTGGTACAGCTTGCTGCCAATCAGATAGCTCTCTCAGTGCCTCCTTTCTGTGTAGAGAAGGAGCTGTGATTGGTTCAGCCTGCTGCCAATCAGGCAGCTCAGGGGTAGCAAGAGCAGAAAGAAAAAAAACCCTCCTGTTGCCAGCCACGAGGTTTCTTTCCTCCCTGCCTTTCACATTGGAGCTTTGAGACAGTTTTCAGGTCAGTGAAAGTCAGTGACTCTAGTATAAGTCGAGGTTGGATTTTTCAGCACATTTTTGTGCTGAAAATATCGACTTATATTCGAGTATATACGGTATTAATTTCTTTTAATAAAAAAGAAGGGATTTATTTATTTATTTATTTATTTATTTATTTCTATGCCGCCCAGTCCCAGGTTTTTCCTTATTTCCAGATTGCATTTCTTCTTGGTGAGGTTCCACCCATTGCTTCTTGTACTATCTTCAGGTGGCATGGAGAATAAATAGATGCCATCTGCTCTGTGGCAGCCCTTTAAGGATTGGGAAACTACTATTATATTCCCCCTCAGCTTTCTATTAGTTGAGCTAAACATACTCCTTCTCTTAGCCCTTGGTCATAGGATTTAGCCTCTAGGCCAGGGGTGTCAAACTCAATTGCATTGAGGGCCACATCAGGGCTGTGTTTGACCTCAGAGGGCCGGAGGAGGGCTTGCCCAGGGTGTGTGGCCATGGTGGCATGGCACGGGATTTGGGGGGCAGTAGTTTTAAAATGGCGGGGGAGGGCAGGCACTTAGGCTGTATTGGGCCCCAAAATCCCTGATGGCGGCCCTGGAGATAGCTACAGTGTAAATAGGCAAAGAGGCACCAGACTGAAAACCTCTCACCTGTGCGGCTGAAATGTTCCCCAGGTGGCTGGTTGTATTGTCTGTAGGCATCTCCGTGCATCCTGGCTGAGTGAGGAGGACCTGGCGGCTGCGGCTTTGGGCGAAGGGGGTGAAGGGTGCCAAGAGACCTGGCACTAGCTTTGCTGGGCCCTGGAATTTCCGGGTGAAGCTGCGTTTCTTCCTCTTCCTCCTTCTGCTTCTTCTTCTTCGGTTCCTGCCGAGCAGAAAGACAACATCGTCAGAGAACTCAAAAGGCCAGCAGTAACAATGGTTGGGGTCTTATAAACCAGGGGCTGGGGAGGAGGGATTGAGCTGGAGAGGGCCTCTTCTAGAGGGACGGATTAAAGAGACAAACAGAAAGAATAGGTTTTCCATCCTCCACCTCTTCCTTTGTGACCAAAGATGTCTTCACTATCAAGGTTTGATGAAGAGAAAGAAAAGAGAAAGACAAGGAAAAGAGCACAATCCCACCTAAAAGTCTCAGGCAGAATTCCTCTAGTTGCTGGGGTTTTCTTCCGCGCAAGATGTTCCCCTTCCTTCCTTCTCTATTTGTGATCCCTTCCATTCTTCCGCACAACACAAACATACACAAACACACGCCTCTGTTCTTACCTCCTGCTCCCGGTCTCGCTTTCTGCTTGCCTTTTTATATAATTTGTACAATTTCTGGGTGTTAAATTCGATAAATTTCGAAACATAAATCCATAGATTCCTGAAAGGAGAGAGACATACATTTAAATTTTCTCTACAGGAACTGGGCCAAAAGCCCAAACTTTTCATGCCGGGGAAAAGTGATGCCCCAAACAAACAAGGATGGAGGGGTATTTTATTCTGGGGCCAAAAATCCCCTCTTACACTCCTTCTACTTCCTAAAATGTCTTGCTTCAAACTTGAGTCACGAAGATTCCCAAAGTCTGCAGATCTTGGTCTAAGCATGGCATGAACCAGTCTGCCACTTCTCTTAACTACTGCCGATGCCTGTACCGTGGTTTTCTGGCAGTTTGGACTAAAATATGAATTTACAGGAATTCAGCACAATTGGAGACTGCATCTCCTTTGTGGCATTTCAGCAGGAATTGGACTTAGTTTGTTTGTGGCTATGTAGAGATTCTTGGCTGATTCCTCTTTTAATTCCATCCCCAGGTTCAGCCTCTTCTTCCCTATACCTCCAAACTCAAAAAGACTCCTGACCCCTAGGTTTGACTGCAACATGAGAGAGGGAGGGAGGGGCTCACGTTTTCCATGTGTCCAAAACATCTGGTTCAATATGGATTTTCACACACTCCATAATGTGGTCCCCGATATTAAGTAGGCAAGTCCGGGTTTGCTCCAGCAGCTCTTGGTCCGAAAGTCCTTTGTCTGGTTTGTCCAACTTCTTCAGTGACTTTTTCACCGGCTTCATCAGCTTTTTGCACTTGGAGGACAGAAAAAACAAAGTTCTGCATTAATCGCACATCAGAAGAAAGGCCGAGTGAAGAGAGACCCTGACTTAGGAAAACCTTTGGAGGCTGGGCGGGGGGGGGCCTTGAATTTGGGGGAGGGGATCTGCTGTGGGCCCCCTTCTAAGATGGCAGCCACCAGAGTTTTCTTTGTTCCCGAGACAAGTCAAACATGCTGCAGAGAGGACAACCTTTGAGTGGAAGGTTCCTCCTTCTTGCAGGGAGAATCTCCTTTTCCAATCCCCTCTCAGCCAATCTCTGATTCTCCTGTTTGAGAGATAAACTGGTGGTGGGAAAAGTCACTGTCTGTCGAGATGGAAACGCCAAGGACCGGTGTTTGGCTCGGCAGCATGTCAGATTTCTCAACTAAGGACCGATGACCCTCCTCAGCATCCAGAGGGTCCTGCGATCTACATTCGGACGCTTGGCAACCGCTTCCTATTGATGGCGGTAGGAGAGTCCTGTGGTCATTGCGGTTCCCTTAACAACCACGTTTCTAACTGCAGCGATTCACTTAGCAACTGTAGCAAGAAAGGTCGTAAAATGGGGGCAAAACTCACTTAGCTAATTTCCCACTTAACAAACATAAATTCTGGGGTCAATTGTAATCGTACGTTTTATTTGGTTCTGTCCTAAAGAAAGTCTGAAGTCTGAAGACGTAAGCAGATTTTGTAATTAAATAGCTGCTGCTCTCGTGAGTCAAAGGGAAATTTTGTAGGGTGGATGACCAGCCCTCTTTGATTTCCCCCCCTTTTTGTGCCTAGAGAAGACTCACAATTCTGAATGTAGCTTGGTCCAGTTCATCCTCTTCCTCCATGGGAACCGGTTTTTCCTCGGCAGCTTTGGGCTGTAAAAAGACAAGAGGAGACAGCATCCCTCATGAAAGAGCACAGGCTGGAAAGTCACAGATATGTCAATAAGGAAACGGAAGGAAAAGACCAAAATAAAAAACAAGGGTGGTGAGAAACTTACATTTTGCTGCCTGGAATTTCCAGGCGATTCCTTTGCCCCTTCAAACAGGGCTCTCCATCTTTATGATAATTAACTGCAGCACAAGATTTACTCTGTTCTGTCGGGACCGACTCTAAAGGGGAGATGCTCATCTCCCTTTTTAACCGAGGGAGGCAGCATTGTCCGAAAACAATGTCTGTGCACGTGTGGCCTGCCTGGCTATATGTCAGAGGCACCTTCTCACCAGAGTGGTACTTACTCATCTACTCACATTTGCATGCTTTCGAACTGCTTGGTGGGCAGAGGAGCTGAGGCAAGTAACGGGAGCTCTCCCATTAGGTGCTATGCGGGTCTTGAACCCAAGCTGTCAGCTGTCCAGCTGACAAACCCAGCGTCTTTAACCACTGAGCCATCGCGGCCCATTTTTGTGATAATGAGACTCCCTAAACCAGTGATGGCATATCTGTTGGCACACGAGCCATTGCCCTAGCTCAGTTCCAATGTGCATGTATGTGCCAGCCAGCTGATATTTGGCTCACACAGAGGCTCTGGGAGGGCATATTTGGCTTCCCGAGAGGCCCCGGGGGGATGGATGAGGACGTTTTTACTCCTTTGGCTACAAAGAGCCTGGGGAGGATGAAGCAAGAGGCTACTGCGACCACCAGAAGTTGGGACTCATGCCGTTTATGGCCTCCACAGGGCCTCTGGGGGGCAGGAGAAGCTGTTTTGCCCTCCCCGTGTATTGAATTATGGGTGTGGGCACTCACGCATGAGCGATAGCATGCATGCTCCCTCTTTCGGCACCCAAGGAGAAAAAGGTTTACCATCACTGCCCTAAACGAATGGAATTAGACATCCCTCTCATGAATAAAACCAAGAAATATGCATTTCACTTTCTAAAAGAGATGTAATTTATTATTATTATTATTATTATTATTATTATTATTATTATTATTATTATTATTATTATTATTATAGATGCTTTTTGTCTTTCTATTCTGAATGTCAGAGATGTAAAATATTGGACATAAAAACGATCACGAACCCTTTTGCATCCCTCTTTAGCAGGAAAGCTCCCGCCATTCACAGGCCTCTCACTGGTGGACATTTTTGAAAGATAGTTAAGCAACTCTCAAAACTCACTCCAACCTTTTCTTCCTATGTTGAGTGGGAAAAGCTTTTGGGTTTTTAAAAAATGCTCTTCCACATAGGTAACCCTATCCAATCCTTCTTAGCTTCCTAGTTCTAATAAGGACAGCCAAAGTGCCTAAAGAATGAAGTTCTTGAATGAAAGTTCTAGCCATAATATGGAGTTGATTTTAACCAAGGTTCAATTATTCACATAAACACACACGGCCATGTTATTAACACATATATGTGAACCTTGGTTAAAATCAGCACGGTTTTGATGAAAATCAGCCACCATGCCTACACCAGTAGTTATCTGTTCCATTTCATCCTGTCTTTCTTCCTGTTCTTGACTTTTGGTTGACTGCTGAGCTGTGACTTCTTCACTTTTGGTTGACTGCTGAGCTTTGAGTTATTCAATTTTGGCTAAGTGCTGACCTTTGCTTTCTTGGATTTTGGCTAATGGTTGAAATTTGATATATTGAGTTTTGCTTAAATGCTCAGCTTTGTTTTTGTGACTTTGGGCTACCTGCCTATTGTTGTTTTTGTGGCTTTGGGCTAACTGCTTAGCCTTATTTTTCTGGATTTTGATTGGCAGCTTAACCTTCCTTTTTTTGACTTTGGATTATGAACTGACCTTTGCTTTCTGGGAGTTTGGCTAAGCGCTGACCTTTGATTTCTAGGACTTTGGCTAAGCGTTGACCTTCGATTTCTGGCGTTTTGGTTAGCAGACGCTCGGGCAACGCAGGGAGCCCTCGCGGGTGTTTTAAGGCCGGGATAACTTTTCTCCAGCCACCTTTTCCTGCCGGTTTCCCAGCCCCCGCCCACCTCGCCCCGCACCCCCACCCCCGCCTGGCCCTTTGCACGGCTGAAGCTTCGCTCCCGGAGTGTGAAGTCCATTTAAGGCGCAGCACGGCGACTTCCAGTCCGCAGGAGCCACCAAGAGAGAGAAGCGGCGCTGGTTCGGGGAAGGGAGGAGCGGCCGGCTCTGCCACTGTGTTGATCCCTCCCTCCTCCCGGGCAGACTTAATCGCTGACCGGTCCCTTCTCTTCAAAGCGGGAAGTTGCGGGAGGAACCATACGGAGAGGTGAAAAGGGAGCCAAGAGCAGGAGGACTTTTTGCACGCATAGGCACACGCGAACGTTGGAATAGGGGCGCAGGTGTCTGCAGATGACGCTCGCCCAAAGGTTGGGTTGCTTAACCCTAAGGTTGTGTAGACTCAGGGATACAAGGTCATGGTTGCCCCAAAGTTTCTTTCTTTCTTTCTTTCTTTCTTTCTTTCTTCCTTTCCTTCCTTCCGTCCTTCTTTCCATCCTTCTTTTCTTTCTCTCTCTCTCCCTCCCTCCTTCCTTTGTCTCTCTCTCTCTCCCTTCCTTCCTTCCTTTCTCTCCCCTCCCTCCCACCCTTCCTTTCTTCCTTCCTTTCTCTCTCCTTTCCTTCCTTCCCTCCTTCCTCTCTCCCATACCTCCCTCCCTCCCTTTCTCTCTCTTTCTCTTTCCTTCCTTTCTTCCAATTTCTTTCGTCCTTCTTTCCTTCCTTCCCTCCTTCCTCTCTCCCGTACCTCCCTCCCTTTCTCTCTCTTTCTCTTTCCTTCCTTTCTTCCAATTTCTTTCTTTCGTCCGTCTTTCCTTCCTTCCCTCCTTCCTCTCTCTCCCTCCCTCCCGTCCTTTCTCTCTCTCTCTCTCTTTCCTTCCTTCCCTCCTTCCTCTCTCCCGTACCTCCCTCCCTTTCTCTCTCTTTCTCTTTCCTTCCTTTCTTCCAATTTCTTTCTTTCGTCCTTCTTTCCTTCCTTCCCTCCTTCCTCTCTCCCGTACCTCCCTCCCTTTCTCTCTCTTTCTCTTTCCTTCCTTTCTTCCAATTTCTTTCTTTCGTCCGTCTTTCCTTCCTTCCCTCCTTCCTCTCTCTCCCTCCCTCCCTCCCATCCTTTCTCTCTCTCTCTCTCTTTCCTTCCTTCCTTCCTTCCTTCCTCTTTCTTTCTTTCTTTTATAACAATAGCATATATACAGTATTGGGTAGAACTGAGTCCGGACTGCTAAAACCATCCCAATTTCTCATGCGGCCCCATGGCAAAATTAATTGCCCAACCCTATTCCAGGATTTTGTCTGACTGTTTACCTTTGCTTTGCTTTGCTGAACCTTCGGTATTTTGAACATCCTGAGCCATTCGTTCATTTTTTGGCTTTACTTTCGATGAACCTTCGATTATCTTCCTAATTTAACTACTCACCCTCCACTGCCACCAAGTCCCAAATTCCCTCTAGTTTACTACTTACTATTTCAAAACAAGAAAACAAACAACAAGAACTTTGTCAACCTACTCCAAACCTCAGCCCCTTTAGATGACCCTAACTATCCACCCACCCAACCCCAAATTCCCTCTCGCTATATATCTATAACCCTCTACCTATATACCTATAACTTCCTACTATTTCAAAAAACAAGGACACTAATAAAAAGAAATTTCTTTGCTAGCCTTTCCAATACAGGAACGCAGAATTGACCTGAAACCTTGAATTAGACTAACTAATGAAGAGCCATGTATGAAGTATGTCTGCTCTTCTCTTTGGCTAAATTAAAACTGCTCCATTCCCTTAGTAACAACTGAAACCTGTCAGGTGGGGGCTACTCAAGTGGACCAATAGGAAGCCCCCTCCTCCAACTGCCATCATCCCTGGGTTCCAAGTTCTAAATCCCATTTCTCAGTGAGGTTAGAGTCAACTGACGTGGTAGACCATCCATCTGGTCTAAGTTTCAAATGTTGGCTTTGAAAGCAGCAGACTGGATTTCTAGTTCCCCTCTTAGCATCACATCTGGCTGGGTCACTTGGGGCCAGTCACTCCTTCTCAGCCACACCTCAAAAGATCATTCGGAGGGGGGGGAGAGTATACTGCCCGGAGCTCATTATAAAAGTAATCAAGGCAGGATGCCTACTCCTGTTCTGGTACTTAGGAAAATAAACTAGGTAACGAGGCCAGTATTACTCCAGTCCTGCCTCCTCCAGGTGCAACTTTTAGGAATTCTTTGAAAGTGAACTCAGTCTGCTCCTAAATTGTGAGCCCAATCTGACCATCACAACACCAGGAGGACATCCAGATGTACACACAAAGCTATGTTTTTCTGTGCTTCAACCACATGAACATCTATCTAATAATCTGCCACTTCATATTTTATCTTTCTTGACTGTGCAATGAGTTGAACACATACTAAATCTTACACATGGTCATTTTGCCATTCTAGGCCCTTCTGGGTTGTTTTGTTTGTTTTTTCCGCTGCCTGTAGTTTTTCCTCTTGTTCCTCGGTTGGCTCCAAAGACCACAAAGTTAGGTCCTCTTGGAGAAATCCATCCCTTGTTTCTACCAAAAACAATCCCAAGTTCATTTGCCCAATTTTCGTTGTCTAATTCTGCCCTTTTCATCTCAGTTCCACCATGGGCAATACCCATTCAGGAAAGAGACACAATGGCGTAGCCCAGAGGTCTTCAAACTTGGCAACTTTAAGACTTGTGGACTTCAACTGCCAGAATTCTCCAGCCAGCATAGCTGGGTGGAGAATTCTGGGAGTTAAAGTCCACAAGTCTTAAAGTTGCCAAGTTTGGGGACCCTTGGCGTAGCCAATGGATGCAGATTTGCTTGTTGTGACATACAAAGAGTATCGCATTGGTCTAGCGTGAGTGAGCAAATAGATGCTTCCAGGGATGGGCTTCTTTCCAGACCGGGGGGCGGGGGGCGGGGAACGTAGTGGGGTAGAGAAAATGGAGCTCCACCACAGAGCACCCAATTTGCACCGGAAGATGTTGAAAGAAAATGCAGGGTGTCCTCTTTGGGCAGCTTTTATGTTCTTCCCAAAGCCGGCGATTCTGCTACAAACAAAGTGTCGAGGAAAAGTATCAGGAGATCAGATCTGGAATTGATTCTATGTGATCTGGGGAGAAAGCAAGGAGGAGAGGGATAGATAGAGGAGAGGGAGATAGAGAGAGAGAGGGGAGGGTGGAGAAAAGAAAGAAACAGACTGATGAATAATAGCAAGACTGGGTGTTAAAAATAGGTGATTGAATTTTGATTGATTGGGAAATGTGTATGCCATTGATTTATTCTCTAGGTATTATGCGTTGATGTATATATGGAAACTACTGTATAGCGAATGTATCTATGTTGGTCTGTCTGTCTGTCTGTCTGTCTGTCTGTCACATATTTTTCTGACAAGTGCTTAGTGGCCATTTGAAGTTATGACAGACATTCCCAGGGGCACAGTTACGATTCAGTTCTGAACGCCTGATGGTCAAGCCTTAGTAAAGCTACACCTTGAGTACTGCATCCAGTTTTGGTCACCATACTACAAAAAGGAAATTGAAACTCTGGAGAAAGCGCAGATGAGAGCAACCAGGATGATTAGAGAACTGGAGGCTAAATCAGAGGAAGAGCAGTTGAGGGAACCGGGCATGGCTAGTCTGGTGAAGAGGAGGACCAGGGGACACAGGATAACGGTGTTCCAATATTTGCAGGGCTGCCCCAGAGAGGAGGGGGTCAGGCTGTTTTCCAAGGCACCAGAAGTCCAGACGAGGAATCACGGATGGAAGCTGACCAAGGAGAGATTCAACCTGGAAATAAGGAGGGACTTTCTGACGGTGAGAGCGATCAGCCAGTGGAAGAGAAGTTGCCTGTGGAGGTTGTGAGAGCTCCAACACTTGAGACTTTCAAGGGGAGACTGGACGGCCATTTGTCCGAAATGGTATAGGGCCGTGATGGCGAACCTATGGCATGGGTGGAACAGGGGGCACGTGGAGCTGTATCTGAGGGCACACAAGCTCTAGTGCGCGTATTGTGTGTGCATGTGGGGGGAGAGGGCAATGCATTATGGGTGTGGGCTATTGCGCATGCGCACATCCTTTTTGACACCCGAGCAAAAAAAAGGTTCGCCATCCCTGGTGGAGGGTCTCCTGCTTGAGTGGGGGACGGAGGTTGGACTAGATGACCTCTAAGGTCCCTTCCAACTCTGATAGTAATCTAGTCTCCTCCCCAGGCTTCTGCCTGAATGTTAGTTAACTGGCCTGGCATTTATGGCCGTTTGCAGGGTCTCACAGTTACGTGACCATGTTTTACAAGGTTTAGTTTTTTAAAAAAGCATTTACTTCAGATTTTCAGCAAAATTGGCCCCTAGCAAACAATTGGTTCACTTAATAATAATAATAATTTATTAGATTTGTATGCCGCCCCTCTCCGAAAACTCATGGCGGCTCATAACAATAATAAACAATGTACAAATCCAATATTCAAAAACACAATTTAAAAACGCTTATAATAAAATAATCACACAAACCAATCAAACCATACATAAGCCAAGTAGTTGGGGGAGGTGTCCATTTCCCCATGCCTGGCGGCAAAGGTGAGTTTTCAACAACTAACGAAAGGTGAGGTGGGGGGGCAGTTCTGATCTCTGGGGGGAGTTGGTTCCAGAGGGCCGGAGCCACCACAAAGAAGGCTCTTCCCCTGGGTCCCGCCAGACGACATTGTTTAGTTGACGGAACCTGGAGAAGGCCAACTCTGTGGGACTTAATCGGCCGCTTTGATTCGTGCGGCAGTAGACGGTCCCGGAGGTATTCCGGTCAAATGCCACGTAGGGTTTTATAGGTCGTAACCAACACTTTGAATTGTGACCAAAAACTGATCGGCAGCCAGTGCAGGCTTCGGAGTGTTGATGAGACATGGGTGTATCTGGGAAGGCCCATGATTGCTCTCGCGGCCGCATTCTGCACAATCTGAAGTTTCTGAACACTTTTCAAAGGTAGCCCCATGTAGAGAGCGTTGCAGTAGTCCAATCTCGAGGTGATGAGGGCATGAGTGACTGTGAGCAGTGACTCCCTGTCCATGTAGGGCCGCAACTGGTGCACCAGGAGAACCTGGGCAAATGCCCTCCTCACCACAGCTCATAGATGGTGCTGTAATGTTGCGGACACTCTCTGAGGGGGTCAATAATTCCCCCCCAGGGTAATGGACGGACAGATGGAATTGTCCTTGGGAGGCAAAACCCACAGCCACTCCGTCTTGTCAGGGTTGGGTTTGAGTCTGTTCACACCCATCCAGACCCCAACAGCCTCCAGGCACTGGCACATCACTTCCACTTCTTCTCTTAACAACTTCGCTTAACAACTGTGCCATTCGCTTAATGACTGCCAATGGTGAGACGAGGAGCGCCCTTTTATTGGCGTGGATTAAGGCAGCGGTCGATAGAAAGCCGGAGCTCCTGAATGAAGCCTTATGTCTGTAGCCTAACGTCGCGGCCACGATCCCTTGGCCATTCGACAGGCTCCAAAAGGAAGGCTTGAAAAAGCCAGCCTGGTCAAGGAAAGGCCAGGGATTCATTTGGGAGGGCTGGGCCAACTACGAACGGTGTCCAGGGCCAGATCTCAATTAGAGGCCACAGCTGCCGGAGCTAAGGCCTGCCCGACCTCGCTCCGCATTACGACCATCCATCAGGATGCCAATCTTCTCCAAGCCAGGCCTCATCCCACTTCCCCCTACCTCGCAGACGGCATCTGGCAGGAATAAATGTGTGGGCCTTCGGCTGGAGCAGCGAGTGACAGCTGGAATTCAAAATCCCAAGTCTGCTTCAACCCAACTATAGGCCAGATTGGTGTTGGGGAAGCTCGCAGGGGGAAGGAACTCAGGAGTGAAGGAGGTAAATGTAGGTGACAGGTAGATGTAGAAAGGAACCCTTGAATGAAGCGATGGCTGGAAGCAAAGGCCCGCGTCCCAAACTAGGACTGGGTTGAAGGGGGAGAATACAAACCAAAAAGCCTCAGCTACCTCAGGGACCACTGCTGGATGGAGTGGGGTGGAAAGAGACACAGAAATTCCAATTGTTGAAAAAACTCATTTTTTAATCTACAACAATCTAAAATAAAGCATCTTAAAAATTTAATACAGACGTGGTGGTTGCCCTTGATGGAAAGGTCGGTAATGGCCTGATGTCCCTTGGCCACGATAACCTGGGGGAGCTCTATCATTGGACGTGCTCCTATAATCTTGGTAACTTTGGGCACGGAATTCACCCAATCTTTGCCTTTTTGGTTCATAAGGGTATCTAGAGGAGAAAGAAGAAGAATTCAAAGCATTCAGTTCAACAGAAGAGGCAAATGACCCTATCTAGATCTTGGGATGCTTCACTCCCTCTGGTGCCAAAGGAATGGAAGAGAACAAGACTATCAGACATGCTTACAAGACTATCAACCCACTTCAGCAGTATCTAGACACCAGAGGAAGGAAAGAAGATGGAGAATGGCAGAGTTGGAGCACAAGCCTACACACTTTGTATTGTGGGTCATGATATCACACACGCTTACAAAGAAGGGGCAACACTCACAATGCACACCTAGAAGGTGGCTGAGTGGTGCAGAGATCCCTCCGATGAAGGAATATGCAAGATTGTTAAGAAAAAATGAAAGAAAGGTTGTGACACATCATAGATTCATAGGGTTGAAAGGACCTTAGAGATCTTCTGGTCCAACCCCTGGTCAAGGCAGAAGCCTTATACCATGCCAGTCAAATGGTTGTTCATCTTATTTTTGAAAGCCTCTACCGATGGAGCACCCATAACCCCAGCGGACAAGTTATTTGACTGCTTAATTGCTTTCGCTGTCAGGAAATTTCTCCTTATTTCTAAGCTGGATCTCTTTTAATGAGCCACATCCATAGGCTAGACCAGTGATGGTGAACCTTTTTTCCCCCCGAGTGCCAAAAGAGAGTGTGCATGCGCAATCACACACGCATGAATGCCCACACCTATAATTCAATGCCTGGAGAGGGCGAAAACAGCTTCTCCTGCCCATTGGTGGCCCTCTGGAGGCTGGAAACGGCCTGTTTCCCAACTTCTGGTGGGCCCAGTAGGCTCGTGTTTCATCCTCCCCAGGTTCCAAAGGCATCCCTGGATCCAAGGCAGGGTAAAAAGGTCTTCCCCATCTCTCTGGAAACCAAAAACGCCCTCCCAGAGACTCTGTGTAAGTCAAAAATCAGCTGTCCGGCGCACACATGCACATTGGAGCTGAGCTAGGGCAACGGCTCTCATGCCAATAGATATGGCTCCACGTGCCATCTGTGGCACCCCTGCCATAGGTTCAGCATCACTGGGCTAGACATATTTACCTCCCACAACTATTCCTGGTACTCAAAGAATACTCTTTGGAGTATTGCTGTTGTAAGAGGGTAGGGAGAGCCTAACCCAACCCTACAGTTCTAGTAGTCCCTGCAATCTCCCTTCCATGATCTTTGTGACAACCACCATTCCTTGCTTTTGGCATGCTGACTCTTGCAGATGCCACACGGACTAGCCGAATGGCCTGCTTAGCCCCTCACCTGTATTCCACAGGTCCCTGGTAACAGCACGCTCTGCCGTACTCCTCATAGTGGCGCTTTTGACGCACGCTGGTGCTAGGCTGGTTATTTCCAGCGTGTCTTGAGCTCCAGTGCTGCTCCCGTTGTGCCACATTCCTGGTATTTTCCTGCCAGCGACGCTCGTGCGGGTAGTGTCGGTTCCTGCCCTGCACTGAATAGACATTCCAACTGGGATTAAATTGGCGGTTTTGCTGCCATTCCCTTCGTCCTGCAAGACAAGGAAGGGGAAGAAGCTAGCAGTCTTTCCCAAGAAGCCCACGTGGACTTTGTAATCTGTACTTCTCCCTTTGTCTACTATTCATCTGGTTTTTATTGTCTCTTTTTGAAGAAAATAAGAAAAAGGAGGAGGGGAAACAATAACAGAGCCATCAAAGTCTCCATAGCAGGAACAGCCCATCCAGAGTTGGTCAGGATCGGGCCCTACCTGACGTAATATTCCAAATTGCAGAGAGAAGAGCTGTAATCATTGTAATGACTTTAACAATGTAAAACTCTTCAGTCACGATGAATGTGCAGATTGTAAAGTAATCTGATTGGTTGACCAAAGTATATACCCTAAAGCAGCTTTGCATAGGTGTGTCTTTTGAAGATAGAGCGGGTTGTGGTTTAGTGTTGCTTGTGGTGGCTGAAGAATATCGTGGCTGAAGACTTGTAGCTGAGTATTGTAACTGCGCACACCAAAACGCCCCACCGAGCACCCTTTTCCAAGGGCGCGCACGAAGCAGCGGCCGCCCCCCCCCCCCCGCACCTCTAGCCCTCTCGCGCCCCTGGATACTTGCCACTGCCCCTCGCACGCACGCCCGATCCGCCTCTCTTGCTCCTCCGCTGCAGGAGAGGCGGGGCAGGCGTTCTCACAGCGGGGGCCGGCGAAGGCGATTTTCAATGTCGGGCGCACGGGCCGGCACACGCTCTCCCCATTGGCCTGCCAGCCCGCCCGGAACATTCAAAGTAAGAGCGAAGGTTTTTCTTACTTTGAATGTTCCAGGCGGGCTGGCAGGGCGATGGGGAGAGCGTGCGCCAGCCCGTGCGCCCGACATTGAAAATCACTTTCGCTAGCCTCCGGAGAACGAAAGACAGAGCGACAGAGCAAGATAGAAAGTGAGAAAGAGAGAGAGAGAAAAAGGGGGGAGAGAAAGTGATAGCAGGAGAGAGAGAACGAGAGAGAGAAAGGCTG
Source organism: Erythrolamprus reginae (assembly GCF_031021105.1). NCBI lineage: Eukaryota > Metazoa > Chordata > Lepidosauria > Squamata > Dipsadidae > Erythrolamprus > Erythrolamprus reginae. The sequence continues at coordinate 28,582,922 of NC_091958.1, forward strand.
AGAGAAAGAAAACAAGAAAGAGTGAGAGAGAGAAAGCAAGAGACAGAAAGAAAACAAGAGAGGGAAAGTGAGAAAAAGAGAGAGAGCAAGAGGGGGAGAAAGAGAGAAAGAGAGAGAAAGAAAGAAAGAAAGAGAGAGAGAGAGATGAGAGGAAGGAAGAGAGTGAGACAGGAAGAAAGCAAGATAGAGAAAGAGAAAGAAAGAGATGAGAGAGGGAGTGAGAGAGAGGAAGAAAGCAAGATAGAGAAAGAGAGAAAGAAAGAAAGAGAGATGAGAGAGGAAGAAAGAGAGAGAGAAGAGTGGAAGGAAGAGAGAGAGAAATGATAGAAAAAAGGGAGAAAAAAAGAGAAATGAGAAAATGATTGAGGCAGAGAATGACAGGAAAGTGAGAGAAACAGAGAGAGAGGTGATTCTTGATTTAAAGCATATGGTAAAAGCACTTAAATAATAACAGAGAAAAAACCCCAGCCCTCACCTGTTTTTATTAATAGTTTTGCTGGTTGTTTTAGTTTTAATAGTAATGGATTTTGGTTTTTTTTAATTACCGGCATTAATTTATTTTAATTAAAAAAAGTAAGGGATTTATTTATTTAATTAATTAATTAATTAATGCCACAAAGGATACTGCATCTCCTTTGCGGCATTTCAGCAGGAATTGGACTTTGTTTGTGGCTATGTAGAGATTCTTGGCTGATTCCTCTTTTAATTCCATCCCCATGTTCAGCCTCTTCTTCCCTATACCTCCAAACTCAAAAAGACTCCTGGCCCAATTATAAGCCGAGGCACCTACTTTTGCCACAAAAACTGGGAAAACTTATTGACTTGAATATAAGTCCAGGGTGGAAAATACAGTGGCTATTGGTAACTTATAAAAGTGGAATATTCTTCTATTGTAGCTTCGTAAAATTGTTTTTGTAGGAGAATAAAAAAACATATGAAGAACGGTTGCAGGAACTGGGTATATCTAATTTAAAGAAAAAAGGAACCATGGGAGACATGATAGCATTCTTCCAATATCTCAGAGTTTGCCACAAAGAAGAAAGAGTCAACCTATTCTCCAAAGCATCTGAGGGCAGAACAAGAAGCAATGGGTGGAAACTAAACAAGGAGAGAAGCAACTTAGAACTAAGGAGAAAATTCCTGACAGTTGGAACAATGAATCTGTGGAACAGCCTGCCACCAAAAGTTGTGAATGCTCCAACACTGGAAGTTTTTAAGAAGATGTTAGATACCCATTTGTCTGAAGTAGTGTAGGGTTTCCTGCCTAGGCAAGGGGTTAGACCAGAAGACCTCCAAGGTCCCTTCCAACCCTGTTATTATTATATTATATAACTTTTTCCCTTCCAAAATGTTTTTCATTTATTGCATCTTTCTTCCTCCCCTTCCAAAATCTTTCTTTTTTTTTAATTCCAAAAACCTCTTAAAATATCTTTAGGAATGTTATCTTAATCTTAAAACCTGTTATCTTAATCTTCATTACAATATCATTATAATTTTCTTAATAATTGGAATTTCATATATTCTTTCAAAACAATTGCTTAAATCAAACTTCCATGTGATAAATATTCAGATTTTCCATTTAAAACGTGTTTCATAAGTTAAAATCATTATTACTATCTCAATAGATCAGTAAATTGGCGGTTACTCAATCATTAACTGTAAAATCTTTCTTCTACATGATATAGGTAAATCTATTCATATTAATTACGTAGAACAAATGATTAATGACAAAATTCATACTATTATATTATCCTAACCTTTGTATTGTTTTATACAAGTCAGCGTTAACAATCCTCTTGGGTAGGATAAGTATAGTTGGAAGAAAAAGTTTAATTACACAGAGTTATCCCCACTTTAAGCAACATTTTCTTACAAAATAACCTATCCTGTTAATCAAATTTAAATGGGTAACTTACATTTTACTTGTACATTTTATTTACTTGTAAAATATTGTTGCTGGCTTGATCAGAAGAGAAAGCCTTGGTTCCTTCCTTCTAAAAGTCTCTTCAACCCTCCCGCCCCTTCCCCCAGTGCTTCCTGTAGAGGAGGAGCTGTGATTGGTACAGCTTGCTGCCAATCAGATAGCTCTCTCAGTGCCTCCTTTCTGTGTAGAGAAGGAGCTGTGATTGGTTCAGCCTGCTGCCAATCAGGCAGCTCAGGGGTAGCAAGAGCAGAAAGAAAAAAAACCCTCCTGTTGCCAGCCACGAGGTTTCTTTCCTCCCTGCCTTTCACATTGGAGCTTTGAGACAGTTTTCAGGTCAGTGAAAGTCAGTGACTCTAGTATAAGTCGAGGTTGGATTTTTCAGCACATTTTTGTGCTGAAAATATCGACTTATATTCGAGTATATACGGTATTAATTTCTTTTAATAAAAAAGAAGGGATTTATTTATTTATTTATTTATTTATTTATTTATTTCTATGCCGCCCAGTCCCAGGTTTTTCCTTATTTCCAGATTGCATTTCTTCTTGGTGAGGTTCCACCCATTGCTTCTTGTACTATCTTCAGGTGGCATGGAGAATAAATAGATGCCATCTGCTCTGTGGCAGCCCTTTAAGGATTGGGAAACTACTATTATATTCCCCCTCAGCTTTCTATTAGTTGAGCTAAACATACTCCTTCTCTTAGCCCTTGGTCATAGGATTTAGCCTCTAGGCCAGGGGTGTCAAACTCAATTGCATTGAGGGCCACATCAGGGCTGTGTTTGACCTCAGAGGGCCGGAGGAGGGCTTGCCCAGGGTGTGTGGCCATGGTGGCATGGCACGGGATTTGGGGGGCAGTAGTTTTAAAATGGCGGGGGAGGGCAGGCACTTAGGCTGTATTGGGCCCCAAAATCCCTGATGGCGGCCCTGGAGATAGCTACAGTGTAAATAGGCAAAGAGGCACCAGACTGAAAACCTCTCACCTGTGCGGCTGAAATGTTCCCCAGGTGGCTGGTTGTATTGTCTGTAGGCATCTCCGTGCATCCTGGCTGAGTGAGGAGGACCTGGCGGCTGCGGCTTTGGGCGAAGGGGGTGAAGGGTGCCAAGAGACCTGGCACTAGCTTTGCTGGGCCCTGGAATTTCCGGGTGAAGCTGCGTTTCTTCCTCTTCCTCCTTCTGCTTCTTCTTCTTCGGTTCCTGCCGAGCAGAAAGACAACATCGTCAGAGAACTCAAAAGGCCAGCAGTAACAATGGTTGGGGTCTTATAAACCAGGGGCTGGGGAGGAGGGATTGAGCTGGAGAGGGCCTCTTCTAGAGGGACGGATTAAAGAGACAAACAGAAAGAATAGGTTTTCCATCCTCCACCTCTTCCTTTGTGACCAAAGATGTCTTCACTATCAAGGTTTGATGAAGAGAAAGAAAAGAGAAAGACAAGGAAAAGAGCACAATCCCACCTAAAAGTCTCAGGCAGAATTCCTCTAGTTGCTGGGGTTTTCTTCCGCGCAAGATGTTCCCCTTCCTTCCTTCTCTATTTGTGATCCCTTCCATTCTTCCGCACAACACAAACATACACAAACACACGCCTCTGTTCTTACCTCCTGCTCCCGGTCTCGCTTTCTGCTTGCCTTTTTATATAATTTGTACAATTTCTGGGTGTTAAATTCGATAAATTTCGAAACATAAATCCATAGATTCCTGAAAGGAGAGAGACATACATTTAAATTTTCTCTACAGGAACTGGGCCAAAAGCCCAAACTTTTCATGCCGGGGAAAAGTGATGCCCCAAACAAACAAGGATGGAGGGGTATTTTATTCTGGGGCCAAAAATCCCCTCTTACACTCCTTCTACTTCCTAAAATGTCTTGCTTCAAACTTGAGTCACGAAGATTCCCAAAGTCTGCAGATCTTGGTCTAAGCATGGCATGAACCAGTCTGCCACTTCTCTTAACTACTGCCGATGCCTGTACCGTGGTTTTCTGGCAGTTTGGACTAAAATATGAATTTACAGGAATTCAGCACAATTGGAGACTGCATCTCCTTTGTGGCATTTCAGCAGGAATTGGACTTAGTTTGTTTGTGGCTATGTAGAGATTCTTGGCTGATTCCTCTTTTAATTCCATCCCCAGGTTCAGCCTCTTCTTCCCTATACCTCCAAACTCAAAAAGACTCCTGACCCCTAGGTTTGACTGCAACATGAGAGAGGGAGGGAGGGGCTCACGTTTTCCATGTGTCCAAAACATCTGGTTCAATATGGATTTTCACACACTCCATAATGTGGTCCCCGATATTAAGTAGGCAAGTCCGGGTTTGCTCCAGCAGCTCTTGGTCCGAAAGTCCTTTGTCTGGTTTGTCCAACTTCTTCAGTGACTTTTTCACCGGCTTCATCAGCTTTTTGCACTTGGAGGACAGAAAAAACAAAGTTCTGCATTAATCGCACATCAGAAGAAAGGCCGAGTGAAGAGAGACCCTGACTTAGGAAAACCTTTGGAGGCTGGGCGGGGGGGGGGGCCTTGAATTTGGGGGAGGGGATCTGCTGTGGGCCCCCTTCTAAGATGGCAGCCACCAGAGTTTTCTTTGTTCCCGAGACAAGTCAAACATGCTGCAGAGAGGACAACCTTTGAGTGGAAGGTTCCTCCTTCTTGCAGGGAGAATCTCCTTTTCCAATCCCCTCTCAGCCAATCTCTGATTCTCCTGTTTGAGAGATAAACTGGTGGTGGGAAAAGTCACTGTCTGTCGAGATGGAAACGCCAAGGACCGGTGTTTGGCTCGGCAGCATGTCAGATTTCTCAACTAAGGACCGATGACCCTCCTCAGCATCCAGAGGGTCCTGCGATCTACATTCGGACGCTTGGCAACCGCTTCCTATTGATGGCGGTAGGAGAGTCCTGTGGTCATTGCGGTTCCCTTAACAACCACGTTTCTAACTGCAGCGATTCACTTAGCAACTGTAGCAAGAAAGGTCGTAAAATGGGGGCAAAACTCACTTAGCTAATTTCCCACTTAACAAACATAAATTCTGGGGTCAATTGTAATCGTACGTCTTCCTGTTTTATTTGGTTCTGTCCTAAAGAAAGTCTGAAGTCTGAAGACGTAAGCAGATTTTGTAATTAAATAGCTGCTGCTCTCGTGAGTCAAAGGGAAATTTTGTAGGGTGGATGACCAGCCCTCTTTGATTTTCCCCCCTTTTTGTGCCTAGAGAAGACTCACAATTCTGAATGTAGCTTGGTCCAGTTCATCCTCTTCCTCCATGGGAACCGGTTTTTCCTCGGCAGCTTTGGGCTGTAAAAAGACAAGAGGAGACAGCATCCCTCATGAAAGAGCACAGGCTGGAAAGTCACAGATATGTCAATAAGGAAACGGAAGGAAAAGACCAAAATAAAAAACAAGGGTGGTGAGAAACTTACATTTTGCTGCCTGGAATTTCCAGGCGATTCCTTTGCCCCTTCAAACAGGGCTCTCCATCTTTATGATAATTAACTGCAGCACAAGATTTACTCTGTTCTGTCGGGACCGACTCTAAAGGGGAGATGCTCATCTCCCTTTTTAACCGAGGGAGGCAGCATTGTCCGAAAACAATGTCTGTGCACGTGTGGCCTGCCTGGCTATATGTCAGAGGCACCTTCTCACCAGAGTGGTACTTACTCATCTACTCACATTTGCATGCTTTCGAACTGCTTGGTGGGCAGAGGAGCTGAGGCAAGTAACGGGAGCTCTCCCATTAGGTGCTATGCGGGTCTTGAACCCAAGCTGTCAGCTGTCCAGCTGACAAACCCAGCGTCTTTAACCACTGAGCCATCGCGGCCCATTTTTGTGATAATGAGACTCCCTAAACCAGTGATGGCATATCTGTTGGCACACGAGCCATTGCCCTAGCTCAGTTCCAATGTGCATGTATGTGCCAGCCAGCTGATATTTGGCTCACACAGAGGCTCTGGGAGGGCATATTTGGCTTCCCGAGAGGCCCCGGGGGGATGGATGAGGACGTTTTTACTCCTTTGGCTACAAAGAGCCTGGGGAGGATGAAGCAAGAGGCTACTGCGACCACCAGAAGTTGGGACTCATGCCGTTTATGGCCTCCACAGGGCCTCTGGGGGGCAGGAGAAGCTGTTTTGCCCTCCCCGTGTATTGAATTATGGGTGTGGGCACTCACGCATGAGCGATAGCATGCATGCTCCCTCTTTCGGCACCCAAGGAGAAAAAGGTTTACCATCACTGCCCTAAACGAATGGAATTAGACATCTCTCTCATGAATAAAACCAAGAAATATGCATTTCACTTTCTAAAAGAGATGTAATTTATTATTATTATTATTATTATTATTATTATTATTATTATTATAGATGCTTTTTGTCTTTCTATTCTGAATGTTTGAGATGTAAAATATTGGACATAAAAACGATCACGAACCCTTTTGCATCCCTCTTTAGCAGGAAAGCTCCCGCCATTCACAGGCCTCTCACTGGTGGACATTTTTGAAAGATAGTTAAGCAACTCTCAAAACTCAGTCCAACCTTTTCTTCCTATGTTGAGTGGGAAAAGCTTTTGGGTTTTTAAAAAATGATCTTCCACATAGGTAACCCTATCCAATCCTTCTTAGCTTCCTAGTTCTAATAAGGACAGCCAAAGTGCCTAAAGAATGAAGTTCTTGAATGAAAGTTCTAGCCATAATATGGAGTTGATTTTAACCAAGGTTCAATTATTCACATAAACACACACGGCCATGTTATTAACACATATATGTGAACCTTGGTTAAAATCAGCACGGTTTTGATGAAAATCAGCCACCATGCCTACACCAGTAGTTATCTGTTCCATTTCATCCTGTCTTTCTTCCTGTTCTTGACTTTTGGTTGACTGCTGAGCTGTGACTTCTTCACTTTTGGTTGACTGCTGAGCTTTGAGTTATTCAATTTTGGCTAAGTGCTGACCTTTGCTTTCTTGGATTTTGGCTAATGGTTGAAATTTGATATATTGAGTTTTGCTTAAATGCTCAGCTTTGTTTTTGTGACTTTGGGCTACCTGCCTATTGTTGTTTTTGTGGCTTTGGGCTAACTGCTTAGCCTTATTTTCTGGATTTTGATTGGCAGCTTAACCTTCCTTTTTTTTGACTTTGGATTATGAACTGACCTTTGCTTTCTGGGAGTTTGGCTAAGCGCTGACCTTTGATTTCTAGGACTTTGGCTAAGCGTTGACCTTTCGATTTCTGGCGTTTTGGTTAGCAGACGCTCGGGCAACGCAGGGAGCCTCGCGGGTGTTTTAAGGCCGGGATAACTTTTCTCCAGCCACCTTTTCCTGCCGGTTTCCCAGCCCCCGCCCACCTCGCCCCGCACCCCCACCCCCGCCTGGCCCTTTGCACGGCTGAAGCTTCGCTCCCGGAGTGTGAAGTCCATTTAAGGCGCAGCACGGCGACTTCCAGTCCGCAGGAGCCACCAAGAGAGAGAAGCGGCGCTGGTTCGGGGAAGGGAGGAGCGGCCGGCTCTGCCACTGTGTTGATCCCTCCCTCCTCCGGGCAGACTTAATCGCTGACCGTCCCTTCTCTTCAAAGCGGGAAGTTGCGGGAGGAACCATACGGAGAGGTGAAAAGGGAGCCAAGAGCAGGAGGACTTTTTGCACGCATAGGCACACGCGAACGTTGGAATAGGGGCGCAGGTGTCTGCAGATGACGCTCGCCCAAAGGTTGGGTTGCTTAACCCTAAGGTTGTGTAGACTCAGGGATACAAGGTCATGGTTGCCCCAAAGTTTCTTTCTTTCTTTCTTTCTTTCTTTCTTTCTTTCTTTCTTCCTTTCCTTCCTTCCGTCCTTCTTTCCATCCTTCTTTTCTTTCTCTCTCTCTCCCTCCCTCCTTCCTTTGTCTCTCTCTCTCTCCCTTCCTTCCTTCCTTTCTCTCCCCCTCCCTCCCACCCTTCCTTTCTTCCTTCCTTTCTCTCTCCTTTCCTTCCTTCCCTCCTTCCTCTCTCCCGTACCTCCCTCCCTCCCTTTCTCTCTCTTTCTCTTTCCTTCCTTTCTTCCAATTTCTTTCTTTCGTCCTTCTTTCCTTCTTCCCTCCTTCCTCTCTCCCGTACCTCCCCTCCCCTTCTCTCTCTTTCTCTTTTCTTCCTTTCTTCCAATTTCTTTCTTTCGTCCGTCTTTCCTTCCTTCCCTCCTTCCTCTCTCTCCCTCCCTCCCCTCCCGTCCTTTCTCTCTCTCTCTCTCTTTCCTTCCTTCCTTCCCTCCTTCCTCTCTCCCGTACCTCCCTCCCTTTCTCTCTCTTTCTCTTTCCTTCCTTTCTTCCAATTTCTTTCTTTCGTCCGTCTTTCCTTCCTTCCCTCCTTCCTCTCTCTCCCTCCCTCCTCCATCCTTTCTCTCTCTCTCTCTCTTTCCTTCCTTCCTTCCTTCCTTCCTCTTTCTTTCTTTCTTTATAACAATAGCATATATACAGTATTGGGTAGAACTGAGTCCGACTGCTAAAACCATCCCAATTTCTCATGCGGCCCCGTGGCAAAATTAATTGCCCAACCCTATTCCAGGATTTTGTCTGACTGTTTACCTTTGCTTTGCTTTGCTGAACCTTCGGTATTTTGAACATCCTGAGCCATTCGTTCATTTTTTGGCTTTACTTTCGATGAACCTTCGATTATCTTCCTAATTTAACTACTCACCCTCCACTGCCACCAAGTCCCAAAATTCCTCTAGTTTACTACTTACTATTTCAAAACAAGAAAACAAACAACAAGAACTTTGTCAACCTACTCCAAACCTCAGCCCCTTTAGATGACCCTAACTATCCACCCCACCCAACCCCAAATTCCCCTCTCGCTATATATCTATAACCCTCTACCTATATACCTATAACTTCCTACTATTTCAAAAAACAAGGACACTAATAAAAAGAAATTTCTTTGCTAGCCTTTCCAATACAGGAACGCAGAATTGACCTGAAACCTTGAATTAGACTAACTAATGAAGAGCCCATGTATGAAGTATGTCTGCTCTTCTCTTTGGCTAAATTAAAACTGCTCCATTCCCTTAGTAACAACTGAAAACCTGTCAGGTGGGGGCTACTCAAGTGGACCAATAGGAAGCCCCCTCCTCCAACTGCCATCATCCCTGGGTTCCAAGTCTAAATCCCATTTCTCAGTGAGGTTAGAGTCAACTGACGTGGTAGACCATCCATCTGGTCTAAGTTTCAAATGTTGGCTTTGAAAGCAGCAGACTGGATTTCTAGTTCCCCTCTTAGCATCACATCTGGCTGGGTCACTTGGGCCAGTCACTCCTTCTCAGCCACACCTCAAAAGATCATTCGGAGGGGGGGGAGAGTATACTGCCCGGAGCTCATTATAAAAGTAATCAAGGCAGGATGCCTACTCCTGTTCTGGTACTTAGGAAAATAAACTAGGTAACGAGGCCAGTATTACTCCAGTCCCTGCCTCCTCCAGGTGCAACTTTTAGGAATTCTTTGAAAGTGAACTCAGTCTGCTCCTAAATTGTGAGCCCAATCTGACCATCACAACACCAGGAGGACATCCAGATGTACACACAAAGCTATGTTTTTCTGTGCTTCAACCACATGAACATCTATCTAATAATCTGCCACTTCATATTTTATCTTTCTTGACTGTGCAATGAGTTGAACACATACTAAATCTTACACATGGTCATTTTGCCATTCTAGGCCCTTCTGGGTTGTTTTGTTTGTTTTTATCAGCTGCCTGTAGTTTTTCCTCTTGTTCCTCGGTTGGCTCCAAAGACCACAAAGTTAGGTCCTCTTGGAGAAATCCATCCCTTGTTTCTACCAAAAACAATCCCAAGTTCATTTGCCCAATTTTCGTTGTCTAATTCTGCCCTTTCCATCTCAGTTCCACCATGGGCAATACCCA
>NC_091958.1:28605398-28612898 GCF_031021105.1 Erythrolamprus reginae
CCTCACCCTCACCCTAACCCTCACCCTCACCCTCACCCTAACCCTCACCCTAACCCTCACCCTCACCCTAACCCCCACCCTCACCCTCACCCTCACCCTAACCCTCACACTCACACTCAAACTCACCCCAACCCTAACCCCCACCCTTACCCTCACACTCACCCTAACCCTCACCCTAACCCTAACCCTCACTCTAACCCTCACCCTCACCCTAACCCTAGCCCTCACCCTCACCCTAACCCTCACCCTCACCCCCACCCTCACCCTAAAACTCACCCTCACCCTCACCCTCACCTTAACCCTCACCCTCACCCTAACCCTCACCCTAATCCTAACCCTCACCCTAACCCTCACCCTCACCTTAAACCAAACCCTAACCCTCACACTCACACTCACCCTAACCCCCACCCTAACCCTAACCCTAACCCTATCCCTAACCCTAACCCTAACCATCACCCACACCCTAACCCTCACCCTCACCCTAACCCTAACACTCACCCTGACCTTCACTCTAACCCTCACCCTCACCCTAACCCCCACCCTCACCCTTACCCTCACCATCGCCCTAACCCTAACACTAACCCTCACACTCAAACTCAACCTAACACTAACCCCCACCCTCACCCTCACCCACACACTCACACTCACCCTAACCCTCACCCTCACCCTTACCCCAACCCTAACCCCCACCATTACCCTTACCCTCACACTCACCCTAACACTAACCCTCACTCTAACCCTCACCCTCACACTCACCCTAACCCTAACCCTCACCCTCACCCTCTCCCTAAACCTAACCCTCACCCTCACCCTCACACTCACCCTAACCCTAACCCCCACCCTCACCCACACCCTCACCCTAACTCTCACCCTCAACCGCACCCTCACCCACACCCTCACCCTAACTCTCACCCTAACCCTCACCCTCACCCTCACACTCACATTCACCCTAAACCCCACCCTCACCCTCACCCTAACCCTAACCCTCACACTCACCCTAATCCCCACCCTAACCCTAACCCTAACCCTATCCCTAAACCTAACCCTAACCATCACCCTCACCCTAACCCTCAGCCTCACCCTAACCCTAACACTCACCCTGACCCTCACTCTAACCCTCACCCTCACCCTAACCCTAACCCCCACCCTCCCCCTTACCCTCACCATCACCCTCACCCTAACCCTCACCCTCAGCCTCACCCTAACCCTAACACTCACCCTGACCTTCACTCTAACCCTCACCCTCACCCTCACCCTAACCCTCACCCCCACCCTCACCCTGACCCTCACCATCGCCCTAACCCTAACACCAACCCTCACACTCAAACTCACCCTAACACTAACCCCCACCCTAACCCTCACCCACACACTCACACTCACCCTAACCCTCACCCTCACCCTAACCCCAACCCTAACCCCCACCCTTACCCTCACACTCACCCTAACCCTAACCCTCACTCTAACCCTCACCCTCACCCTCACCCTAACCCTCACCCTAACCGTAACCCTAACCCCCACCCTCACCCTAACCCCCACCCTCACCCTCACCCACACCCTCACCCTAACTCTCACCCTCAACCGCACCCTCACCCACACCCTCACCCTAACCCTCACCCTAACCGTAACCCTAACCCCCACCCTCACCCTCACCCTCACCCTAACCCTAACCCTCACCCTCACCCTCACCCTCACACTAACCCTCACCCTCACCCTCACCCTAGCCCTCACCATAACCCTCACCCTAACCCTCACCCTAACCCTCACCCCCACCCTAACCCTAAAACTCACCCTCACCCTCACCCTCACCCTCACCCTCACCCTAACCCTCACCCTAACCCTCACCCTAAACCTCACCCTAACCCTCAACCTCACCTTAAACCAAACCCTAAACCTAACTCTCACCGTAACCCTAACCCTAACCCTAACCCTAACCATCACCCTAACCCTCACCCTCACCCTAACCCTAACACTCACCCTGACCCTCACTCTAACCCTCACTCTCACCCTCACCCTAACCCCTCATCCTCACCCTAACCCTCATCCTCACCCTAACCCTCACACTCACACTAACCCCCACCCTAACCCTAACCCTAACACTATCCCTAACCCTAACCCTAACCCTAACCATCACCCTCACCCTAACATTCACCCTCACCCTAACCCTAACACTCACCCTGACCTTCACTCTAACCCTCACCCTCACCCTCACCCTAACCCTCACACTCACACTCACACTCACATTCACCCTAACCCCCACCATCACCCCTCACCCTCACCCTAACCCTAACCCTCACACTCACACTCACCCTAACGCCCACCCTAACCCTAACCCTAACCCTATCCCTAAACCTAACCCTAACCATCACCCTCACCCTAACCCTCACCCTCAGCCTCACCCTAACCCTAACACTCACCCTGACCCTCACTCTAACCCTCACCCTCACCCTAACCCTAACCCCCACCCTCACCCTTACCCTCACCATCGCCCTAACCCTAACCCTAACCCTCACACTCAAACTCACCCCTAACCCTAACCCCCACCCTCACCCTAACCCTCACACTCACACTCACCCTAACCCTAACCCTAAATCTCACCCTCACCCTAACCCTAACCCTAACCCTAACCCTCACCCTAACCCTCACCTTAAACCAAACCCTAACCCTAACCGTCACCCTCACCATAATCCTCACCCTCACCTTAACCCTCAAACTAACCCGAACCCTAACCATAACCCTAACCCTCACCCTAACCCTCACCCTCACCCTAACCCTAACCCTCACCCTAACTCTCACCCTAACCCTCACCCTAACCCTCACCCTCAACCTAACCCCCACCCTCACCCTCACCCTCACCCTCACCCTAACCCTCACACTCACACTCAAACTCACCCCAACCCTAACCCCCACCCTTACCCTCACACTCACACTCACCTTAAACCAACCCTAACCCCTAACTCTCACCCTCACCCTAACCCTAACCCTCACCTTAACCTTCAACCTAACCCTAACCCTAACCCTAAACCTAACCCTAACCCTCACACTCACACTCAAACTCACCCCAACCCTAACCCTTACCCTTACCCTCACACTCACCCTAACCCTAACCCTCACCCTCACCCTCACCCTCACCCTCACACTAACCCTCACCCTCACCCTAACCCTAGCCCTCACCATAACCCTCACCCTAACCCTAACCCTCACCCTCACCCCCACCCTAACCCTCACCCTAAAACTCACCCTCACCCTCACCCTCACCCTCACCCTCACCCTCACCCTCACCCTCACCCTCACCCTAAACCTCACCCTAACCCTCACCCTCACCTTAAACCAAACCCTAAACCTAACTCTTCACCGTAACCCTAACCCTAACCCTAACCCTAACCCTAACCCTAACCATCACCCTCACCCTAACCCTCACCCTCAGCCTCACCCTAACCCTAACACTCACCCTGACCCTCACCCTAACCCTCACACTCACACTAACCCCCACCCTAACCCTAACCCTAACACTATCCCTAACCCTAACCCTAACCCTAACCATCACCCTCACCCTAACCCTCAGCCTCAGCCTCACCCTAACCCTAACACTCACCCTGACCTTCACTCTAACCCTCACCCTCACCCTCACCCTAACCCTAACCCCCACCCTCACCCTGACCCTCACCATCGCCCTAACCCTAACACCAACCCTCACACTCAAACTCACCCTAACACTAACCCCCACCCTCACCCTCACCCACACACTCACACTCACCCTAACCCTCACCCTCACCCGCACCCTTACCCTAACCCCAACCCCTAACCCCCACCCTTACCCTCACACTCACCCTAACCCTAACCCTAACCCTAACCCTCACTCTAACCCTCACCCTCACCCTCACCCTCACCCTCACCCCCACCCTCACCCTAACCCCCACCCTCACCCTCACCCACACCCTCACCCTAACTCTCACCCTCAACCGCACCCTCACCCACACCCTCACCCTAACTCTCACCCTAACCCTCACCCTCACCCTAACCCTCACACTCACATTCACCCTAACCCCCACCCTCACCCTAACCCTCACACTGACACTCACCCTAATCCCCACCCTAACCCTAACCCTAACCCTATCGCTAAACCTAACCCTAACCATCACCCTGACCCTAACCCTCACCCTCACCCTCACCCTCACCCTAACCCTAACACTCACCCTGACCCTCACTCTAACCCTCACCCTAACCCTAACCCCCAACCTCACCCTTACCCTCACCATCGCCCTAACCCTAACCCTAACACTCAAACTCACCCTAACCCTAACCCCACCCTCACCCTAACCCTCACACTCACCCTAACCCTCACCCTAACCCTCACCCTAACCGTCACCCTAACCCTCACCCTAACCTAACACCCACCCTCACACTCACCCTAACCCTAACCCTAACCCTCACCTTAAACCAAAACCTAACCCTAACCGTCACCCTCAGCCTAATCCTCACCCTCACCCTCACCCTCACCCTCACCCTAACCCTCACCCTCACCCTAACTCTCACCCTAACCCTCACCCCTAACCCTCACCCTCAACCTAACCCCCACCCTCACCCTCACCCTCACCCTCACCCTCACACTCAAACTCACCCCAACCCTAACCCCCACCCTTACCCTCACACTCACCCTAACCCTCACCCTAACCCCTAACCCTCACTCTAACCCCTCACCCTCACCCTAACCCTAGCCCTCACCCTCACCCTCACCCTAACCCTCACCCCCCACCCTAAAACTCACCCTCACCCTCACCCTCACCCTCACCCTCACCTTAACCCTCACCCTCACCCTCACCCTCACCCTAATCCTAACCCTCACCCTCACCCTCACCTTAAACCAAACCCTAACCCTCACACTCACTCACCCCTAACCCCCACCCTAACCCTAACCCTAACACTATCCCTAACCCTAACCCTAACCATCACCCACACCCTAACCCTCACCCTCAGCCTCACCCTAACCCTAACACTCACCCTGACCTTCACTCTAACCCTCACCCTCACCCTAACCCCCACCCTCACCCTTACCCTCACCATCGCCCTAACCCTAACACTAACCCTCACACTCAAACTCAACCTAACACTAACCCCCACCCTCACCCTCACCCACACACTCACACTCACCCTAACCCTCACCCTCACCCTCACCCTTACCCCAACCCTAACCCCCACCATTACCCTTACCCTCACACTCACCCTAACACTAACCCTCACTCTAACCCTCACCCTCACACTCACCCTAACCCTCACCCTCACCCTCTCCCTAAACCTAACCCTCACCCTCACACTCACACTCACCCTAACCCTAACCCCCACCCTCACCCTCACCCTAACTCTCACCCTCAACCGCACCCTCACCCACACCCTCACCCTAACTCTCACCCTAACCCTCACCCTCACCCTCACCCTCACCCTCACACTCACATTCACCCTAAACCCCACCCTCACCCTCACCCTAACCCTCACACTCACACTCACCCTAATCCCCACCCTAACCCTAACCCTAACCCTATCCCTAAACCTAACCCTAACCATCACCCTCACCCTAACCCTCACCCTCAGCCTCACCCTAACCCTAACACTCACCCTGACCCTCACTCTAACCCTCACCCTCACCCTAACCCTAACCCCCACCCTCCCCCTTACCCTCACCATCGCCCTAACCCTAACCCTAACCCTAACCCTCACACTCAAACTCACCCTAACCCTAACCCCCACCCTCACCATAACCCTCACACTCACACTCACCCTAACCCTAACCCTCACCCTCACCCTAACCCTAACCCTAACCCTAACACCCACCCTCACCCTCACCCTAACCCTAACCCTAACCCTCACCTTAAACCAAAACCTAACCCTAACCGTCACCCTCAGCCTAATCCTCACCCTCACCTTAACCCTCAACCTAACCCTAACCCTAACCCTAACCCTAACCCTCACCCTAACCCTCACCCTCACCCTAACCCTAACCCTATCCCTAACCCTAACCATCACCCCTCACCCTAACCCTCACCCTCACCCTCACCCTAACCCTAACACTCACCCTGACCTTCACTCTAACCCTCACCCTCACCCTCACCCTAACCCTCACACTCACATTCACCCTAACCCCCACCATCACCCTCACCCTCACCCTCACCCTCACCCTAACCCTCACACTCACCCTAACGCCCACCCTAACCCTAACCCTATCCCTAAACCTAACCCTAACCATCACCCTCACCCTAACCCTCACCCTCAGCCTCACCCTAACCCCTAATACTCACCCTGACCCTCACTCTAACCCCTCACCCTCACCCTAACCCTAACCCCCCACCCTCACCCTTACCCCTCACCCTAACCCTAACCCTAACCCTCACACTCACACTCAAACTCACCCCAACCCAAACCCCCACCCTTACCCTCACTCTCACCCTAACCCTTAACCCTAACCCTCACCCTAACCCTCACCCTCAGACTAACCCTCACCCTCACCCCTCACCCTAACCCTAGCCCTCACCCTAGCCCTCACCCTAACCCTAACCCTCACCCTCACCCTCACCCTCACCCCCACCCTCACCCTAACCCTAAAACTCACCCTCACCCTCAACCTCACCCTCACCTTAACCCTCACCCTCACCCACACCCCACACCCTAACCCTCACCCTTATCCTAACCCTCACCCTAACCCTCACCCTAACCCTCACCTTAAACCAAACCCTAACCCTCACCCTCACCCTAAACCTAACCCCCACCCTCACCCTCACACTCACCCTAACCCTCACCCTCACCTTAAACCAAACCCTAACCCTAACTCTCACCGTAACCCTCATCCTAACCCTAACCCTAACCCTAACCCTAACCCTCACCTTAAAACCAAACCCTAACCCTAACCCTAACCCTCACCCTAACCCTCATCCTCATCCTCACCCTAACCCTCACACTCACACTAACCCCCACCCTAACCCTAACACTATCCCTAACCCTAACCCCAACCCTAACCCTAACCATCACCCTCACCCTCACCCTCACCCTCACCCTCTCCCTAACCCTAACACTCACCCTGACCCTCACTCTAACCCTCACCCTCACCCTAACCCTAACCCCCACCCTCACTCTTACCCTCACCATCGCCCTAACCCTAACCCTCACACTCAAACTCACCCTAACACTAACCCCCCACCCTCACCCTCACCCCACACTCTCACTCTCACCCTAACCCTAACCCTAACCCTCACCCTAAACCTCACCCTAAACCTCACCCTAACCCTAACCCTCACCGTACCCCCTCACCCTAACCCTAACCCTCACCCTAACCCTCACCCTCACCCTCACCCTAACTCTCACCCTAACCCTAACCCTCACCCAAACCCTCACCCTAACCGTAACCCTCACCCGCACCCTCACCCACACCCTCACCCTAACTCTCACCCTAACCCTCACCCTCACCCTATCCCTAACCCTCACACTCAAAATCACCCCAACCCTAACCCCCAC
>NC_091958.1:28620398-28622898 GCF_031021105.1 Erythrolamprus reginae
CCCACCCTCACCCTTACCCTCACCATCGCCCTAACCCTCACACTAACCCTCACACTAAAACTCACCCTAACACTAACCCCCAACCTCACCCACACACTCACACTCACCCTAACCCTAACCCTCACCCTCACCCTTACCCTAACCCCAACCCTAATCCCCACCCTTACCCTCACACTCACCCTAACCCTAACCCTCACTCTAACCCTCACCCTCACCCTCACCCTCACCCTCACCCTAACCCCCACCCTCACCCTCACCCACCCCCTCACCCTAACTCTCACCCTCACCCGCACCCTCACCCACACCCTCACCATTACTCTCACCCTAACCCTCACCCTCACCCTCACCCTCACCCTAACCCTCACACTCACATTCACCCTAACCCCCACCCTCACCCTCACCCTCACCCTAACCCTCACACTCACACTCACCCTAACCCCCACCCTAACCCTAACCCTAACCCTATCCCTAAACCTAACCCTAACCATCACCCTCACCCTAACCCTCACCCTAACCCTAACACTCACCCTGACCCTCACTCTAACCCTCACCCTCACCCTCACCCTAACCCCCACCCTCACCCTTACCCTCACCATCGCCCTAACCCTAACCCTAACCCTCACACTCAAACTCACCCTAACCCTAACCCCCACCCTCACCCTAACCCTCACACTCACCCTAACCCTCACCCTAACCCTAACACCCACCCTCACCCTCACCCTAACCCTAACCCTCACCTTAAACCAAACCCTAACCCTAACCGTCACCCTCACCCTAATCCTCACCCTCACCTTAACCCTCAACCTAACCCTAACCCTAACCCTAACCCTCACCCTCACCCTAACCCTCACCCTAACCCTCACCCTAACCCTCACCCTAACTCTCACCCTAACCCTCACCCTAACCCTCACCCTCAACCTAACCCGCACCCTCACCCTCACCCTCACACTCACCCTCACACTCAAACTCACCCCAACCCTAACCCCCACCCTTACCCTCACACTCACACTCACCTTAAACCAACCCTAACCCTAACTCTCACCCTCACCCTAACCCTCACCTTAACCTTCAACCTAACCCTAACCCTAACCCTAACCCTAACCCTCACACTCACACTCACACTCAAACTCACCCCAACCCTAACCCCCACCCTTACCCTCACACTCACCCTAACCCTAACCCTCACCCTCACCCTAACCCTCACCCTCACCCTAGCCCTAGCCCTCACCCTAACCCTCACCCTCACTCTCACCCCCACCCTCACCCTAACACTCACCCTCAACCTCACCCTAACCCTCACCCTAACCCTAACCCTCACCCTAATCCTAACCCTCACCTTAAACCAAACCCTAACCCTAACTCTCACCGTAACCCTAACCCTAACCCTAACCCTAACCCTCAGCCTCACCCTAACCCTAACACTCACCCTGACCCTCACTCTAACCCTCACTCTCACCCTCACCCTAACCCTAAACCTAACCCCCACCCTCACCCTCACCATCACCATCGCCCTAACCCTCACCCTAACCCACACACTCACACTCACCCTAACCCTAACCCTAACCCTAACCATCACCCTCACCCTAACCCCCACCCTCAGCCTCACCCTAACCCTAACACTCACCCTGACCCTCACTCTAACCCTCACCCTCACCCTCACACTCACCCTCACCCTAACCCTAACCCTAACCCCCACCCTCACCCTTACCCTCACCATCGCCCTAACCCTAACCCCCACCCTCACCCTTACCCTCACCATCGCCCTAACCCTAACCCTCACACTCAAACTCACCCTAACACTAACCCCCACCCTCACACTCACCCACACACTCACACTCACCCTAACCCTAACCCTAACCCTCACCCTCACCCTTACCCTAACCCCAACCCTAACCCCCACCCTTACCCTCACACTCACACTCACCCTAACCCTCACACTCACCCTCACCCTAACACTCACCCTCACACTCCCCCTAACCCTAACCCCCACCCCCACCCTCACCCTCACCCTAACCCTCACCCTAAACCTCACCCTCACCCTCACCCTCACCCTCACCCTCACCCTAACTCTCACCCTAACCCTCACCCTCACCCTAACCCTCACCCTAACCCTCACCCACACCCTCACCCTCACCCTCACCCTCACACTCACACTCACATTCACCCTAACCCCCACCCTCACCCTCACCCTAACCCTCACACTCACCCTAACCCCCACCCTAACCCTAACCCTAACCCTATCCCTAACCCTAACCATCACCCTAACCCTAACCCCCACCCTCACCCTAACCCTCACACTCACACTCACCCTAACCCTAACCCTCACCCTAACCCTAACACCCACCCTCACCCTCACCCTAACCCTAACCCTCACCTTAAACCAAACCCTCACCCTCACCCTCATCCTCACCCTCACCTTAACCCTCAACCTAACCCTAACCCTCAACCTAACACTCACCCTCACCCCAACCCTAACCCTCACCCTCACCCTAACCCTCAC